>NC_141057.1:47994066-48259066 GCF_041138505.1 Cibotium barometz | reverse complement strand
GAATATACAAATACTACATGATAAGCATCCAACTCAGAACAAGTTAAAAGGGAATCCAAAGGAGCAACATGAATAAGAAAACTATGTGGTAGCTGGTAATCCTCTTTTTCAACCCACAACAATCTTGAGGATGCTTAAGAAGGTAATGTAAGGGCCTTATACACCAATCCTTTTCCCCTTGAAGCTAAGGGCCTCACTATTGCAACATGTACCATATACCCAAATGAGCCCCCCCTTCTAGATCCCAAGGAGATTGTGTACATCGAGGCATTAAAGTTTCCATGGCAAGCCTTGATAGTAGCATGCACACATGGAAGGTCCAACACCTCCCAAGGAGAGAAGGGCCAATGGAAGGAATAGGATTCACAAGATGAAGTGTGCACACATGAAGGGCTCAACAACCCAAGGAGACAAGGGGCCAGCGGAAGGAGTAGGATTCACAATGCATTTTAGATGAGATAAGCATGGGTCTCCAACTAGAGTGGTGAAAGTAATTCCTAGGATTGGAATTTCTATGTAAGCATGAAGAACAAACTAAAAAGGATCAAACATGCATGCCAAGAGAAGATGGACCTCCAAGAGTTCAAGGCCATGAAGCAATGAGATCCATGCACAACTTCCCCTTCTTTGATCCCTCAAGATTTTAAAAAACTAATGCCTTGAAGATCCACATGGAGCCCAAGATATATACTTAGAGGATTGTGTCCTATCCAGACATTGTGGCCATGGTGAAATTATTAAGCTTATATTGCTTCTTATCAATCAACCAAGGGAAGAGTACAAATATTATTAACGTGCTCAACCTCAACAAGGGAAGAGTACAAAGATCACCAACCAAGGGAAGATTACGAAGATTACCACAATGTGCCCAACCTCAACTTTCACCTCAACTAGGGCTTGGATGTCAAAGAGGTATACAATACATTCATATATGCACATTACATCATGAAATTTAAGGATATGTTTGACAACAACTTCTAGACCCCGTATTACTACTTCTTATGGGTGTGACAAGAAATATCCAAAAGTGGAAGGATGTGTGTAGAGGTATTTGGGAGAATCACAAACTACCACTTATCTAGCTTCCAAGGATGGAATCTACCTCAAGAAGGGGGCATGTTAACACCTTTTTGGGGTTGTACATACTTATATGTACATAAGGCTAGACATAAAATGAATAAATCAGCCAAACAAGTTGCCAAGGTCCCAAGATAACTAGAGATCTACACCAATAAGGGACCAATCTAAGAAATGAGCATTGAGATTAATGGGTTGATGCGTGGTAGATCTATACCAAGCCATGGCTTAAACATTGTATGGGATCTTTTTGATTCCATCATAAAGAGATGCTACCAGAATAACTCCACATTTCATGGATCACTTTCATATAGTTATCCAAATTCTTACATTAATATAATGAAGTAATAATTTAAAATCATTGTAGTGTGTATGAAGTAGGTTAATTCCATGTATGAACACATTATAATGAATGAGCAGGTAAACTGAGTGAGTAGGGAAGGCTAGTTTACCAAGTAGTCTAAGATTGGTACACCCTAGATGGTCACAAGAAGCTATTGTGGGGCGAGTGCCCTATCTCATTGACATGTACTAGCAAGTAGGAAGGTAGAGTGCTAACTCCAATTCACCTCAAATGAATATCAAGGACCCATTTTCTACTCGCTCCTTAGGCCAAGTCAAGCAACTTAAGTTACTATTTGGAAGCAATCTCGGTGTGTCAGTGTGACGCTAAGGAAGAATTTTTCACTTCTCGCAACACAAATCAGGCTCAACATAGAACAAATTATACTTAAAAAATGGACTTTGGAATAGGATAAGGCCAAGTTAACAAAAGGGCATGCTTTAAAAACCTTGAGTTGCCCACCATAAGATTAGATGATAAAACTTGCTTTGATAAAGAGTTTCTTCGCACAATGTCTCTATTTTTTCTTTTTATGATTTTTGAACTAACTTCTTAATTGTCATTGCTTGAGCTTCTAATGGTTTTTCTACTTCTAGGAGTGGCTTCTACTCTATTCATAGAAGGTTCATGTTTTAGAGAGAAACTAACTAGTCCATGTTTTAGAGAGAAACTTTCTAGTCCATTAATTGATCTAAACTTGTTGTGCCATTAATCTAATATATGTGAGTAATTTTTAGATGACTTGGAACAAATTTTTGTAGAGGTTAGCTTGCACATCTTGCCCCAATGTGGTGAGGCTATTGCTGATTACACTCTGGCATGTGTAGTGGTGCGAACATGATCATGGGTTTAGCTGGGGGGTAAAATGGACTTGGTTATACCTCTTATTGGTTGGTTTCCACTAGAGACTCTTTTGATTCCTTGGGAGGTGGTGTCAGCACGTCAGTCGAGGTGGTAACCACTTAAACTTTAGGCTGGCACTGGTTGGAGGCATGGCTTAAGGTCTCACCTCCATCTTTGATTTGACGTTTGATGGTGTGTTTTGTAGAGGCTTGTGGTGTAGGTTTCCTCGACCTTAGAACCCAAATGGAACCCTTCATAGGCCTTGAGCTTCTAGTAGCATTGTTGGGATCCATCAAAGTGTACCTTACTAGGGTGGGATGGAATTGAGTGTTGGGGCCACTTGACTTAGATGACTTTGAAACAAAATGCTAGTAGCTTGGACATTGAACAAGCCACTCAAACTATGAAAATGTGATAAATTTTGTTGGATTTAAGTGGTTTCTACATCATATAAGGACGGCATATTAAGAAATGTGCCATGATAGTTAGACATTGATGTCTACTTTTAAATGTGTCCTTTCTTTACACTCATTGTTGTCTGCTTTTAAATGTGTCGTCTCTTTACACTCATTTCCCATCCACATAATCATAGCCTCAAGTATCGACCTTGGGTGGCAAGTGCTCGTGATTTAGGCCTAAGATCAATAAAAAGGAGAAACAAAAGAAACATTTTTTTGGGGTAGCTTGTAATATATCAACAGTTTCTTCAACTCTACATAAGTAGTTATTCAATGAGTATTAATTTTTTCCCATGGAAATTAAAATTTATTGCATAATGAAAATTTTCATTGTGATGAATTTAATAGCATAATGCTAATAAAGAGGAGTTGTTGCTTGCCAAATAATGGTTGCACAAAAGTGCACATTCTGTTGAAATTTGAGCTGAATGATGAGCTATGGTGGATCAAACACTAGAATCAACATGATTAAGAAAGTGATTAGCAAATGATTAACACGTAATTAGTGAATAATTAGCAGATAGATTAATGTAGGCATGGATACTCAAAAACCAGCAAATTCTCATTAGGGCTATGCCTCAATTTATAGAGTTTACATCAAGCATCAAATCCCATTGATTTCTCCATGATTCACTCCCAGAATATCTCCACCTTTTGCCTGATTCTCTCCACCTCTTCTCTTTTCCTTGATTATCTCCCAGAATAACTCCACACTCCTAAATTCCCTCATGCTACCCATTATTCTCTCTCAGTAGATTCCTCTAACCTTTTCACAGGTTCTTTCACAATTACATCTCCTCTTTTACAGTCTCTATCCAAGAGCTTGTTCCCACACACACCCTTTTCACTTGTATATTTCAACACCTCCCCTCAAGTGAATACTCCTAGTACACCTAGACCCTATACCAAGTTTGCCACCCTTTACTTGGTAGTCCGCGACCAGTGTCTACTCCTCCCCTCAAGTTATCTCAGCACACCTGGACCCTGTATCAAGTTTCTTTCTTACTTGACAGTCCGCGACCAGTGCCTCAAGTCCCTAAACTCCATAGTCCTTGACACTCTCTCTCTCTATGTGTCCAAGGCTACTATAAGTGCCCGCGACCTTGACTAAAGTGCTCATACATACATCTACCACTTGGCCTACATCATCGGTGGCTCAGAGGTGGTTTTACTTTATTGGGGCAGGTTACATTGGGTTGTGGGGTCTCTTTCTCTCTCTCTCTCTCTCTCTCTCTCTCTCTCTCTCTCTCTCTCTCAGAGATTTTCACATGGCTCCTCACTCTTTGGAGCCTCACATCTTCTCTTGTCTTCAGTCTTCTTGTCGTGGCAGCATCTCTCCACGCGTCCATCTCTTCTTTCAGTCTTCTCTGGGCAGCTTCTCTTCTTGTGGCAGCTTCTCTTCTCATGTCCATGTCTTCCTTCAGGTCTTTTTCTCGGTGTGGATCCTCTTCTTGGGAAGAGATATTCTTCTTCTTTCATGGCTGGGGCCATGAGCTCGTCCGTCAGGTCATTTTGCTCCATGTGAGCAACATGTTTCAATGTTTTGCTGACAGTTCCTTTGGGCTTTTGATGTTCATCTTTTATCATTATGCAATGCAAACCCAAATTTATGCGGGAGGTCTTACCTCTTGCCTTAATCTGGACAAGGGCAGTGTCTGTTCCCATTTTTACACTGATAAAATGTGCCCAATACATAATGCGTATAGCATTCATTCTCATGCACATTCCAAATGCAATTCTGGCTGTGAATAATCTTGAATTTGAGTGAGATTTACAGGCATTAACCAAGGGTTAAATGCAAAATGATGATTTTCACAATTTTATCAGCACAATTTTACCAGAAATTACACTAAATTGAGAGTAACCAATTTGTACGGGATGGTTGGAGTATCAAACCAACTCCGATTTGAAATCTGAAGTTATAGGGATCTGTATCAGATACCTAATGGTTAATTTGAACCCTCAATTGCACCAAAGTACAGTGATTAGCACTGATTAATCACTGATTAGCAAATTAATGCTCTGGTTTGTGTGCAGAAAACAGAGTATGCGGGGAGCTCAGATCTGGTGCCTTCCACTTCAAATGAGCTCAAATGCTTTCAAAGGCATCAATAGCAATGAGTCTAGTAGAGGATTAAGCCAAGAAACACAAGATTTGACCAAATAATGAAAGCTTAATCTCTGTTTTACCAAAGTCACCTGCAGATTTGATGAAGAGCTTGGATCTCTCTGTAGACTTGATGAAATTGATTTCTGTCTTCACCAGCTTGTAGAGCATGCTTGATTACCCTTTGTGCTAAGAGGAATTAGCTCAATTTGATTTGATGGAGTGTAGATCTGCATTTTACTCAGAAAAAACAGCGCTGCAGAAAACGGCGATTTCTCCTAAACGCCTTCGCGTTTTGCTGCGCCGCTTGATGAGCTTGTAGCTAGGGCTAATGACTAGCTTGTGTTAGAAGGGCATAGCCTAATGTTGACTGTGCATGGAGAATGGAGTCCTCCACTGACTGGGGGTGAAGGGGAAATGAAAAAACTCACTAAAAATTGATTATTTTGCTAATTTTCTACTAATCCTAATTAATTCACTAATGGGCTCATAAATCTGGTTGATTCTAGGCATGGCTCTGATACCATGTTGAAATTTGAGCTGAATGATGAGCTATGGTGGATCAAACACTAGAATCAACATGATTAAGAAAGTGATTAACAAATGATTAACACGTAATTAGTGAATAATTAGCAGATAGATTAATGTAGGCATGGATACTCAAAAACCAGCAAATTCTCATTAGGGCTATGCCTCAATTTATAGAGTTTACATCAAGCATCAAATCCCATTGATTTCTCCATGATTCACTCCCAGAATATCTCCACCTTTTGCCTGATTCTCTCCACCTCTTCTCTTTTCCCTGATTATCTCCCAGAATAACTCCACACTCCTAAATTCCCTCATGCTACCCATTATTCTCTCTCAGTAGATTCCTCTAACCTTTTCACAGGTTCTTTCACAATTACATCTCCTCTTTTACAGTCTCTATCCAAGAGCTTGTTCCCACACACACCCTTTTCACTTGTATATTTCAACACATTCTAGGCTGTATCATGGTAGGCAAGTCATGATGATCATACATTGTGTTACAAGTGTTAACACCCTAGTACATAGTCTAAGGAGAGCAATATGTCCACCCTTTTGGTACTGCTATGCCATTGTTTCAAATGATAAAGCTATAATTTGACGGGTAGCCTATGCAAAGAGGTGGATATTGACCATAATGGGAACTATAATTTGACGTGTAGTAGCCTATCCAAAACGATGTGGTTATTTGGAGTTATCTCATTGACCATAATGGGAACTAGGCCATTCTTTCAAATGTTAAAGCTATGCTTTAACATGTAGCCTCCAAAGATGTGGCTATTGACCATAATGGGAAAATTAATGTGTGGCGAGATGGATATTTGGAGTTATCTTGTTGACCATAATGGGAATTAGGATGAAAACTTATGGCTAGTGAATGCCTTTGAAAACTTATGCCTAGTGAATGCCAAGGAAAGCTTCTCATTTTCCATCGTTATCCACAAGAAGTACTTGTTAATAGACCAATTTTCCTTTAGGTCAGTCCCTCAAATTTTAAGTTCTTAGAGTGCACAACAAAAGCAAGTTTGAGACCTCTATTGAACATCGAGCTGTAAATAACACTTGCTCTTAGGAGGTTTGCTAAACGCTTAGTGTTGTAAGAAACAATTTTGAGTGACTTCATGGCTAAGGATTCTTATTTTTAGCACCATTTTTCATGGCCTTAGAACCGTATATAGATTCATGTGTAACTCGAAATGTCATAGGTGTAACACACTTTCTCAATGAACCCTATGCCCTCTATTCTCCAAACATCTTGTGGGTACCAAAATAAAATCCAACAGGGTGCGTGGGCTAAGGATAGACTTTCTCAATGGTCCCTAAACCCTATGCCCTCTATTCCCCAAAAGTCTTATGGGCTACCAAAATAAAATCCAACAACTTACATGGGCTAAGGATAGAATTGTCCACTTTGAGAAGAGCATTTGAGAATGAGGGTTCATTATCCATAACTGATGGGTGTCACTATGTTAGAGCACACGGTGGCAGATGTTAAGCTCAAGGTGTGCTTTAGATGGGTTTTTCTAAACCTCAAAACCGTATTGCATTGCTAAGGTAAGATACTACTTTGACACTATGTGGTTTGTTGTTTGGAACATACACACAAATTTCTTTCATGTGGTGATATGGGATGCAGCCAAGTGCATTTTCATGGTGTGCCATGGGATGTAGGCAAGTGCATTTCATGTTCTATGATTAAGAAGGCTTGGTTGGTGACCTTCAAATCATGAAGTAAAAAAGGCATAGTCCACCCAGTGCCCCATGATCAAAGGGGAGGGATTCTAGGGAAAAAGCTGAGACCAATGAAGTGGTAACGATTGTCTCCAGAAAATCAAAGGGAAAACCAGGAGAGAGGGAATGGGTGGTAATGAAGATAGACATGAGAAAGTCACCACAAAGATAGGGCTGGGAGACAATGAAGTTAATGACAAAAGTGTTTCTCTGTTCGAGTCTCAGAACGAGCTTGCTCGAATTTGACCCCAGCTCGAAAAACAAAAACACAAAGGTAGGGCATAAGTCGTCCTCAATTTGGAAACAAAAACACAAAGGTAGGGCATAAGTCGTCCTCAATTTGGAGAGGGGGACTGGGGAGGCTATTTGTCAAGAAACATGTATTCTACCTTGCATAACGATTTGTGAGAACATTTGCAAGTCCCATGAATGTAGGTAGAGAAACAGTTGCGGCCACGAAGCCCTCCCACGTCAATATGTCCGAGAGATGCACAGATCACGAGCACGGACCGAACGCTTGTGGAAGGAGTACTGGAGGAATCCCTTCCACTGGAGGGACAACCGGAAGAGTAAAGTAAGTTGTCTTCTTCCCTTTCGTGCTCGATCAGTTTGATTGGGGCTCTACCCACGAGTGAGTCTCTGCCCTGTTTGCTTGTTATAGACAAACCCAAGTGCCCCAGACTTCAAACATAAACTTACCGAGGAATCGCTATGGATGGACGGCGGCTTGTACAATCCAAGTTGGGTTCAAGACAGGCTATGGCTCGAAGAGCCTTGTGCGATTGAGGGGATGCACCAAGCGCAAAATGAAGAAGAAAAAGAAGAAGTAGTTGTGAAGAACAGTACCTGCTGTGGCTGGAGCATGCTCAGCGTAGAGGAATCACTGCCTTACTTGGAAGAAGGGGTGCTTCCCCAGCCTTCCGTCGAGGACTTCGCACGCATCTTGCACAAGTGCAGGAAGAAGAGAGACATAGCGCTTGCGCTGCGATTGCACACCTACATGCACAAAAGAGGGCTGGAAGCTCATGCATCGCTGGGGAACTACCTTGTCTTGATGTTGGTGGAAGTTGGAAGCATGCACGATGCCCAGCTGGTTTTTGACAGGTTGGTGTATCGGAATGTGTGGTCCTGGAATTCCCTCATCATGGGTTATATCAAAAGTGGGAAGCCAAAGCATGCTCTCACCCTGTACCAAAGAATGCAAAAGGATGATTCTGTACATCCCAGTGGGTATACTTTTGTGGCCTTACTGAAGGCTTGTGCGAAGCTGAAAGATCTGGAAAGAGGCTCCCAAATACATGCAGAGGTTTCCAGAACAGGGCTGCTTGAAAGAGACCTTTTTGTTGGCAGCACCTTAATTGATATGTATGGCAAATGTGGCTCCCTTGTAAAAGCAAAGCAGGTGTTCGATTCACTTCCAATTCAAAATGTAGTCTGTTGGAATGCACTTATGGCAGGATATGCCAAGCATGGGCATGGTAAGGAAGCACTCAAGTATTTTGAACAGATGCAACTCGAGGGTGTGTGTCCAGATGCTGTCTCGTTTGTTTGCAGCTTGAAAGCTTGTGGCAGCATAGGAGCTGCAGAGAAGGGCCAAGAAATACATGCTGAGATTTCCAGAAGGGGGTTGTTGGAAAGAGACCTTGTTGTTGGCAGTACCTTGGTGGATATGTATGCCAAATGTGGCTGGCTTGCCAAAGCACAGCAAGTGTTTGACAAGCTGCCAGTTCGAGATGTAGTCTCGTGGACGGCACTAGTTGCAGGATATGCTGAACATGGGCATGGTGAGGAAGCACTCAAGTGTTTTGAACAGATGCAACTGGAGGGTGTGTGTCCGGATGCTGTCACATTTGTTTGCAGCTTGAAAGCTTGTGGAAGCATAGGAGCCTCGGACAAGGGCTGTGAAATACATGATAAGATTGAAAAAAAAGGATTGTTGGAAAGCGACCTTGTTCTTGGCAGCACCTTGGTAGATATGTATACCAAATGTGGCTTGTTTGCCAAAGCACGGCAAGTGTTTGACAAACTTGTAGTTCGAAACGTTGTCCTATGGAATGCATTGATTGCAGGATATGCTGAACATGGGCATGGTGAGGAAGCACTCAAGTGTTTCGAACAGATGCAATGTGAGGGTGTCCCTCCTGATGCTGTCTCATTTGTTTGCAGCTTGAAAGCTTGTGGCAGCATAGGAGCCACAGACAAGGGTGAAGAAATACATGCTGAGATTTCCAGGAAGGGGTTGTTGGAAAGAGACCCCATTGTTGGTAGTACCTTAGTTGATATGTATGCCAAATGTGGCTTGCTTGCCAAAGCACAGCAAGTGTTTGATAAGCTTCTTGTTCGAGATGTGGTCTCATGGACCACACTAATCGCAGGATATGCTGAACACGGGCATGGTGAGGAAGCACTTGAGTGTTTTGAAAATATGCAACTCGAGGGTGTCTCCCCGAATTCTGTGACGTTTGTTTACAGCTTGAAAGCTTGTGGCAGTATAGGAGCCATAGACAAGGGCCATGAAATACATGCTGAAATTGAAAGAAAAGGGTTGCTGGAAAGAGAACTTATTGTTGGCAGCACCTTGATAGATATGTATGCTAAATGTGGCTTGCTTACTGTAGCATGGCAAGTGTTTGACAAGCTTCCAGTTCAAGATGTCATCTCGTGGACCCCACTAATCACAGGATATGCCCAGCTTGGAGAAAGTGAGAATGTTTTCCGTATCTTTGATAGAATGCTAGGAGAAGGTATAAAGCCAGATCCGGTCACCTTCATTACTGTTCTCAATGCATGCAGTCGCACATGTCAGTTGAATAAGAGCCAGACGTACTTTGAGGCTATGAGCAAAGACTATGGTATCATTCCAAATCTTGAGCACCACAGTTGCATGGTTGATCTCCTTGGCCGTGCAGGCCAATTAGATAAGGCATTAGAAATGATCAGGAAGATGCAGCTTTGTCCTAATCTTGCAGTTTGGCATACTATGTTGGGTGCTTGTGGAAATTGGGGAAATGTGGAGCTTGGGAAACTGGTCTTTGAACATGCAGTGCATTTGGATGATAAGGATGCTGCAGCTTATGTCTTAATGTCTCACATCTATGCAGGTGCTGACACACAGGAGGAAGCAAACAAGGTTTAGGCAGAAATGTGGAGCTTGGAAAGCTAGTCTTTGAACATGCGGTGCATTGGGATGATAAGGATGCTGCAGCTTATGTCGTAATGTCTCACATCTATGCAGGTGCTGACACACACGAGGAAGCAAACAAGGTTTAGGTAGAAACAAGCATGGAAGAGGCCAGGACATTGTTGGTGGACTGATGATGCTGCCACAAGTGCATTTATTTTTGGTTTTAGTCATACTAGGCATTCCGAAAGAAAAAGCATATTGATGCAACACTCAACGTTCTTTTCCTGAAAGTCTGAGGAAGGTTATGTTCAGAGTTTGCATTCGGTTTCACAGGACGTTTCTGATGATGGAAAAGTGTGTTCTGTAGGCACAGTGAGAAGTTGGGTATCTGGTGTGCCTCAATTAAAACACCTAAGGGGACACCCACACATAATGTCCAAAAATTCTGGGTTTGTACTGACTGCCATTCAGTCATGACAATTATACCCAAAAAAGAGCAGCATTTTTTTTTTGTCAAAGACTAAGAAAGAAATGTGTGCATGTTTTGGACGAAGCTACATGTATTAGTGACGGAGGTGCAACTGCAGTAGCCATTGCCCCTTTTACTTGAAGTGTTGATGGCAGAATGATGGAGATGGCAGTTTCCCCACCTCGTCCAGCTCATTATAATGCCTCCAATGTGGAGAACTTGATTCTTGTATTGTGGTCTCATGTTCTTCCAGGGTGGATTGGGAGTTTGCTTCTGCTCTCAGGTTGGTGGTCAAATTGGCATTCTTCATAGCCTGATTGTCTTCAGGCTTACCTGCCAGACAACAGTTGACAAGGTCAGTCAAGGAATAAGGAACAGCTTGAGCAAACAAACTTGTGTGTGTGTGTGAGAGAGAGAGAGAGAGAGAGAGAGAGAGAAAGAGAGAGAGAAATTAATGTCTTTTGAAATTTAATTGATCATGAAAAGTTCTTCAAACAGTTAGAGTGACGAAGTGCTAATGCCTCCCTTTGTGTGTGTGGAAACAAGTCCATGTAGTGCTTCTCGTCAACGGAGCATGTCCTGCAATGGGAAGTCGCTAAGGCATATGTGGATTCCCTTTGCCTCGTCAAAGCATAGCAAGGCATGCCAACAAGGTAGGTTGCATTGTCTACTGTACCCCTAAGGGTCACACTTGGTGAGTCCTATGTGAGTGTGATCCTTGTCCTTACCGACATTGGGTCTTGTAGTTGATATGTGGGGAGAAAGGGGTTAGGCATACTGTGGAACTGATTCGGCCAAATAGCTGGGCATTGTCTTACCTTTCACCAAAAAATTGAGTCTTGTACCAAGGGTGATTTGTGAGCTGTAATAGGCCAATTTGGAGCCATTCTGCCTTTCCCATTGGTCATGCATTGCCTTTGAAGATGAAGAAAAGCCTGATCTACGTGTGGCCTTCTGATGGGTGGGTGAGGAGATGCAGGGGTTCCCATTGAGCAAACCAAGCCCATTTTTTTGCCTTACATCTAGCATCCCAACAAAAAAGAGAGAGAGAGACAGGGAGAGAGTTGTATCAACATTTGTAGGGGAGCAAAATGTAATAATACATAAAGAGTAGTAGAACTATGGTGGAAGACACAAAAGGTATACGTAAACGCACAAAAAAGTAAAGAAGTTGGGATCATATTGATCTTTCATGGAGTTGAGAGAGATGCCGTCCATCACACATTAATAGGGTCAATTGTAGTGGCCCTACAATATCAATGTCTAGATTATGATGCTGCCTTTGTTGAGTCTCATATCTATGGCACATCGTGCGTGTCATGTGTGGGTGTTTAAAGGTGGCTCGTTCTCTTGACATTGCAATAAAGTACCATGAGATCTTGGTTGCCATCTTTGACAAAGTGATTTTGAAAATCCTAATTTTCATCACTTCTCTTTGGCTTTGTGTCAGCCTTCTCTTTGGAAAGAAGGAGATGTGTATGGCTATGTGAAGTTAGGTTCCTTGTATTTCGCATGAGTTGTCTCTATCTTGGTAGCTCAAAAAAGGATGTGAAAAGTGTATGGCTATGCGAAGTTTGGCTCCTTGTATTTTTCATGAGTTTGTTTCTATATTTATGTTTAACAAACAAGATGCCCATGTATGTTAATCCTCAAGCTCAATGACTCAATGACTCTCTCGAGGGGACAATTTCTCATGCAACATGCAATGAATTGTTTCTGTAATCTCATGATATGTTGGGCATTGTAAATTTGCTTACATACTCTGCTATTTATGTTTCGTTCATGTCATGCACAACACAATTTTCTCTTTCCATCTATGTGCCGCCTCGTCTTAAATAGAAGCATATGTGATGAGACCTTAGATCATGAGTGGAGGTGATGCGTACTCCTAAGTACTCTAGCACCCTAATGACTTGGTAGGTTATCACAATACATGGTCATACAAGTGAGTGACTTGAGCCGAATCCAAGTTTTGTGTATATCTATAAAGTGTTAGTTTTGTGAGACGAGTAGCTTGAGTAGAACTGATTTATTTGATTGAAGAGTATACTAAAGTGATGGCAATCCATCAAAGAGAACATAGCACCCATATCAACTAGAAATGTGTAGTCAACGAATTGAGTTTAGTGGTGTGTAATTTGAGATTATGTTATCTGCAAACATTGTCTCGAATCAGCAAATTAATATCAAAGAGTTTTGTAATATGAGAACTCCATTAATGGGTAACAAAAGTGCATAAACACTTTCTTGTAAGCACACAATTAATATGCGCGTGCATATTAATTGTGTGCATTTTTTTGGTAAACATAGTACCATATATTTGTGTAATCGAAATCTCATAGTCTAATGCATTTCGATGCAAAGTTGTCTCCACATGGCCACTTCACATAAGCTCAGCCATTTATCATCCCAATGCCTCCATGTCAACTGTCTTTATCCTCTCCTACTCATCTCCTCCTACACCTGGAGTGGAGACAAAGGTAGCAACACAGATGTAAGTAAGCAGAGGTAGATAAAAGCACAACACTCAAAGTAGATTGATGAGAATGAGTGAAGTACAAGTGAAGTGATGATAAGGTCACTTAATACTCACTCATAAGAGTATGTAAACATGATCGGGAAAAAAACCTCCTAAGAAGGAAAAAAGTGCTATGGTCCATTATTAGCCTACGTCCACACATCACTACCATATAAACGGCTACAAGTCTCCCTTGCAGTGATGATATAAACATGCATAGGGATTCACAAATGGCAATAAGTCCAAAGCTTTGCAAAAAAGCTTCTAATTTCTCTCGTGAGAGAGCCTTCGTGAACATATCTGCCACATTGTCATGTGTAGAGATATAAGCCAGTCTAATCTCTCTTGCAACATGAAAGCATGGAGCTAAATATTACTCCCTTAGTACAAAAAAGACCAAGGGAAAGTATTAGAATACTCACTTGACAGCCTGTCAAGGGAAAGTATTAGAATACTCACTTGACAGCCTGTCAATGCTTACTTTCGGGACTGCATAAACTTTCTCAACTCCAAACTGAATGTATGGCCTCATATTGCATAGATAGATGAGGCACCCAACAACTTGCTAATGAAGTGACACATCAAATGGTTCGCCTGTATCTTGGAGACTTAGCATAGAACCTATCTTTACTTGTGTAGTACAACAAGCTTACAGTCTTCAATATCAAACTATAGAAGTAGTCTCTGTATGTACCATGTATGTACTTTAACTACAATATCAAAATATCATCATCATGCCACATAAACTATATGACCAAATAAAAATATAATGAGCCCAAATCTATTATCTCAAATGACACATGTAATTGAGCCTTAAAGGATAAAATCTTCTCCTCATTAAGGAATCGTAGTAGTATGTCATCATCGTATAAAACAATGACAAAAAAAAGCAGTATGTCATCAATGTATAAAATAATGACCAAAAAATTATCTAACTCCTCTTTACATAGAGAGGGTACTCATAATTGGATTGTTACAAAAACCATTTGCAATAACCAAGTAAACATTTATCTTCTCATACCATGCTCTAGGAGCCTGTGTAAGGCCATATAAAGTTTTTCTTAAGTTACATACTTTAGACTCCTCTCCCTTTTAAGAAAAACCATGAGGCTAAGATACATAAACCTCCTCATGTAAATCAGCATTCAAGTCCATGATTGATACATTGCCCCAATGCAATAATACACTAAATTATAGTCTTATGAGACGTGGGGACAAAGGTCTCATCGTAATCTATGTCTTTCACTGAGCATAACCCTTCCAACAAGGCTTGCCTTAAAGCAATCTCAATGCCATCAGGTGATGGTAGCGATCAACGGTTCCATCAGCTTTATTCTTAAGCTTATAAATCCACTTCATACCAATGGCCTTTTTACAATAAGGTAAATCTTCGAAATACCAAGTATTGTTTTTGAGGGTTGAGTCATACTCATCTTACATGGCCTACATCCAATGATCATTTTTATAGGTACACCTTCATGCATATACTGGCAATGAGAGCATGATCCACAAAAGAATAAGATGCATGATTACAAAGGTAGGAATGTATCAAAGATGTCCCATGAGCATACATTTTGTTGTTTTTTTGCATAAAAGCATGGGATGAAGTGAGTTCTCAACAATGACATCTACTCACCAAAATCCACCTTGTGACTAGATGGTAGAGTCTTTTCTTTGTGGCACTTGAAACATTTGATAGTAGATGTCTTCAGTTTGCCACCATTGACTTTCTTATTAGTACTCATGTTGCCTTTAGCCTCGTCCTTGCCTTTGTCATAACTTGGTTTATACATCTTCTTTGAAACATAAAAAGATTTAGTAAATGGTTTAGAAGAAGTACCCTCATGTGCTTTAATCTCTTTAGGAAAACCATTTTTACGTTCTGAATTAATTGCCAAAGATATTGCAGAAGATAGTGAATGAGGTCGAAACATATTCACATCGGCCCTAATGGTAGATCTAAGGCCCGATATGACTTCCTCTTTTGGTCCTTCTCGCTGACTCTATCCACAACCTGCACCTGTAATAAAGTATTCCAGAACTTTTCTACATACTGTGACATAGTTTCCTTTTCCAATTGATGTAAAGTGTCCCATTGGTGCCTAACTTTGGACTTGAATTGTGAGGGTAAAAAGTGCTTTTTAACCAGCCGCCGTTGAAATCTTTTCCAAGAATCTGGCTTGTCACGACCTTGCTTTATTACACTCCACCATAAAGCTGCACTGTCTACCAAATGATTGACTGCACATTTAATCTTATCACTCTCTGAAAATTTTTCTCCAGAAAAATAGTCATCTAGTTGACTAAGCCAAGCTAAAATGACCCTAGCATCCTTCTTTCCATCATAATTTTGAAATGTGAAAGCTTTCCGACTAATCTTGGATTCTTTTTGTGACCTTTGTACTTGCAATGTAGCATTTACAGTCCTTTGAATAGTGTCATCTTCGTCATCAAAAGATAGCGAAGAGTCACGCTTGCGTCTACGACTCGTGAGCTGTCTCTCCAATTCAATACGCTTCTCTCTTTCTTCTACAATTTGATGTTGTAAAGAAAGGAGTTGCTCTTGAATTGATGGCAAGATAGGTAAATCTGCCATAGTGCTTGTGCAAATGATGTAGATAAATAAAATTTTACTTTATTTGATGTAAATAAATAAAGCAAAAATAAGTACTTATCTTGTTTTTCTCCCGCAATTTGATCTTGGTTGAAGCTGAACAAAGACGCTGTTCAATGGCTGAATTGAATTCTCGTCGCCTCAAACAAATCTCGAACGATTCTGCGTGATTCAAGAGACTTGGGCTAGTCGAATTGTTGATGAAATAATTTTTCTGCACTTTGAAACCTACTGAAACAGTCCTGTAAACCTTGCCCAATCTCTGTAATATTTTTTGAAATTTTTTCAAAATTTTTCAGAAATGATTTCAAAATTTTCTGGCCTTTTCTAGGCAATTTTTAAGTCTTTTAAAACCTGTAAATCACTTTTCTGCACCCAAAAATTTCAGAATTGGAAACCTTTTGTATATTTCTCTTCAAATTTGAAAATAGGAGAAGTAAAGGCTCAAAAAGGTGATGTGACTTGCATAGGGTTTAAGAAAAGTAAGATTAGATTAAGCATTGATTAGCTTATGGAGATTAAAGCTTTGGGATTTTTTTTAATCACCTCCATGCGCCGATTTGTGCTGACAGGCTGCCGCCGTGCGCCTCCTCCACGAATTTCTTTTGGAGATTTTTTTGTTGGTTTCACTAATTAATGTGCTCCGTCCATTATGGATTTACTAGTGCTTGAAGCTTTCTGATTTCTGAGAGAATACTATGAAGTTTTTGGCTATGGGGATTTCATCCATGCGGTCAGATTTTGATTTCACTGAGTATTTGAAAAAACCACTTTTTGATAGAGAGGGATGGTTTTGCAGGGTGGTGAGTGGGTTTGAGAGTAGATCTAGTTTTGAATCTTTGACCTTTGGGTAAAGACCTACAAAACACCCTTCTATCCACTGGATAATTTCCTGCACTTTCTTGATTTTTGAGAAGTTGAAGCCCTTTCCTACCTTCTCCACAAATCTCCTAGCCCAAGCTCTGATACCACTGCAACCGGAATCTTATTCTAGGAATTGATTGTGGAAGAGTAGAAAATTCACAAGAATTGATTCAACCATAAAAACCATTGCTTTGCAAGCTTCAACTAAATCAAATCAATTGAAATTTAAACACTTAACAAAATTAAAATACTTAGCTCAATAGACCATATTGGGTGCAATCTCCCCCCCTCTTGTGCGTGGCCTCTCCCCACACAAGAGTATTTCTTTATTAGCTTTCTTTTCACCAAAATTAGGCCATAGCTCCCAAAATATACAAGATGTGCTTTTTAGAGAGCACGGTACTCTTCTTTAACAAAAATAGAGTGTCAAATATTGGGACTAGGGTGAAGCCATAGGCTTTAATAAATTCCACATAAATAAATGTATCTTTCCTAAAGTTCAAAATGGAAAAATCATTTGCTAAGGTTGCAAGCTACTATGCTTGCCAAAAATGAAATGTGATGAACCAAGACATTTCTTCCAAAGTAAACTCTTCAATTTCCATAATCTTCATCACTTGAAAATATAAGCCTAATTAATTATTAAATTAATCCCACAAATATTAAACAGGCACAAATCATCACAAACTCATGACTACCAGGCGTAAGTATCCCAGGAATCACCTTGCCATACAAACCTAACTGAAATAATCATAGGTGGCCTCAAACATACGTCATATACCGCACGTATTAATATTTATAGTGGTATCACCCACGATATTAACCTAGCCGGCATGATGCAAGAGTAACCTAGGCGTCCCCAAATTACTCAAGAGGGGATAAATAATATTTTTCTAGAGGACTTAAAATATATTCTCATGATAGTCTATAACCTTTTCTTTTTGAGCTGTATCCCATAAAAATGCATTTTACCACCTTATCATCTAGCTTATTGCATTGTTGCTCGGTAATCATCAATAAAAGTCACAAAGTAGAGATATCCATTGGTGTCCTTATGGGACCACATACATCATTATATTTGGATAGTGCTTATTAATCCATCTTTTGGGAATGATGCTCGTTGCATCTTGCACCCCTCACATACATGTTTCATAGGGGCCTTAAGCTTTGGTTTCTTTGATACCATCTCTTGCCTTTCGAGGTGCAACAGGCTGCCAAAATTCAAATCACGAAAGAAGGCATGGCATAGCTCTTCATCACTCATAGCACATGTGGTAGTAACTAAAGAAGCATTATGTGCCAATATCTCATACCTATCCAACCTCTAAATTCCATGGCATAGAGTACATGATATCACAACACTAATATCTCCATCACTCTGGTCATGAACTATACACATGTCATCAACAAATCTCACCACTAGGCCTGCCCTAACAATGGCAGAGAAGGCTCCCATCATGTTCTTTTTAATGCCTTAACAAACAAGATTTTTGAGAGAGTGATTATCCCATTTACACTACAGTGATGAGCACAACCTCCAACTCCTTCCAATGGATATGATGAGTTTTGCACATGTGACTGTGCCTCGTTGTGAGGAGCAGACTCAAGGGAGGAAAAAAAATCATGTTGAGAAGTAATGTGCTAGCACCACTATAAAAATACCTGACATGTTGATCTGTCACACTGACATGCATACTATATGGACACAAGGGTCATAACTATAGTGCACAATCATCCTATGTATTGTTTGCTGACTTCTTCTTTTCAACACTTGGGGTAGCCATAGCCATGTGTTCTCCTTCTTTAGCCTTTTTCTACATTCATTGGTAGAATGTCTTGCTTCTGATAATAGTTATATTTTCCTTACTTCTTAGGGTTATCATGGCATCCTTTTCCTAGAAAACTAGGCTGATTCTAGGTTTGTCTACCCGCCCTAAGAAAAGGCTTTGCCTTTACCTTTTTGATTGACATCGCAAATGCCTAATCTCACATATGCATACTAGTTCAGTTTTATAGGGATTTTACTTTTTGCACAAGATTACAACCAACTCATAAACGTAAGAACATTGGGGTTACCCTTTATCATGAGTTGAAGTGTGGACACAAAACCCTAGTATAAATCTAGTAAAGATGTGAGAAAAATAGACACCAATGAACTATTGACACAGGCCTTATTAATACATGCAAGTTGCTTTTTGAGATCTTTGATCTTTGTAAGAAACTCATCCACCATTAAGTCTACCTCATTCATATACTCGGACTCTAACTGCGGCTTGCATTAGTAGGTCACTCGTGTATCGTTAATGCACCTGGTAAAGTGTGCAGCTGCTAGGTAGTTTTACATGAGAGAATATGAGGAATACAATGCTACATGTGCATACATGAGAGAATATGAGGAATAATGCTCCTTTTCATGGAAAATTTCACCACTGCTACATGTGCATACCTACCATTCCACCTGGCTTGTTCTATTGTGAGAGGTGCGGAGATGGATGCCATAGTTATATCTGAACTAGTATTAGCATCCAAAGTACATGTACTATCTTGTGCTGGTGAGACAAGGCGTACCTCAATGCTGATAACAACATTCTAAAACCCTTTAGAAAAACCAATACATGACCCATCATATAGGACCACAATGGGTAGTTGGTCTTGTCAAGATTATCCGCATCTTCGAAAACATCCCAAATACATCCCTACCTATCATTTTAAGCCATAACAAATCTCTAACATAAAATGTAATATCCTAACAACCTATAAGTATTGTTAGTGCCCACTAAATATGCAATCGAATTGGCATCAATGATGATGAAGAAATGTGCAAAGTGTATAAAAATGACAGAGTGTAGAAATGTTACTAGTAGGGATGTAAAAGTTGATGAAAATGATGACGATGCTAGCAAAGTTATTGATGAGCTTGAAAATGTGATGTTGATAACAATGGAGAAGCAACGATGACGACCTTGTCTCCACCACCAAATGTATGCTGTGCTATAATGTACAAAATCTAAAATCACGAACAAAGATAGTTTGAATTGATAATCACCTGGATGTCTACAAAAACCTTACATCATGTGAATGAGCTTTGCAATGCCTGCAAAACAGCCTAAAATCTACAAAAATTGTAATTAATGTAGTTAAGAACACACTATAGGGTATACCTTCTCCACCTAAGAGGATAGCTCAATTTGAGATAATTAGAAGAGTAGCTCTAGGAGGTGATGAGGAGGAGGTGAGGGCCAAGAGAATCTGCTCTAACACTAATTATTGGAGTGGTGAAAAATGTAGCAACATACACATAAATGCAGATATATAAAATCACCACTCAAAGACTTAACACCAATTTAGAAATTTTGAAAAATATTCATGATTTTAGCACAATTCTAAAACTCAAGTCCCTTGAGGTCCAAACTAAAGTTTGAGCCTCTCATTTGTGAAGGAAATGTTCCTTAAGGCCCAAACTTACACTTGAGTCATTCATAGTTTATGTTATGTGAAGGAAAGTCCCTTAGAGGCTCAAACTAAAGTTTGAGAATCTCATATTTTATTATGTGTGAAGCCTATTTCCCATCATTATGAGAGGCTCAAACTAGACTTTGAGCCTTGTGGGGAATTGCCTTCAAATAGATATTGTATAAGAGAGTCTCAAGTAATGGTTTTAGCTTCTAAAGATAACATCTTCACACAAAATAGACTTCAAGAGGATCAAATTTGACTTTGAGCCTCAAGGATAGTTTTTATAAAAAACAATAGATTAGGTGAAGACTAAAAACATCATACAATTAAAAGTATCATGCACTTGAGGGGTTTACCTCTAAGAAATTTTATGTATCATGTGTGTTCAAGGGGTATCTTAAAAATCCCTTACATTTACATACTTTTATGAATAAAATGACCCCTTTTTCTTCATAAACTTACAATTTTTTTTTTCAAATTTGGTTTAAAAACCCCCTCTTGTAAATGCAATTTTATAACTTTTTTGAATTAATATACCCCATCTCTTTAATAATATCTTTATAATCATCTCCATCCTCATTCTCCAAAAATAGAGCATTTAATAAGAATTTGAAAAAGTGGCACTTGAATAAGTGCCAAAATTCCTACATTGTTCTTAAGTGTAGATTGATGAAAATCAATGAAGTACAAGTGAAGTGACATGATAAGGTCACTTACAAACTCACTCGTAACATTGTGTACACACACTTGGGGAAAAAACCACCTAAGGAGGGAAAAAGTACCCTGGTCTATTATTAGCCTCCACACACAACTACCATATAATGGATACGCCATAGCTATTTAGCCTATGGAACATCCAAGATCTTAGTTTCCTTTCTCCTCACGCTCTTCTACTACGAATAGCAGGTAAGCCCGACACTATTTTTCTACATAACATCTTCTTCCATCCCTTTACAACCGCTGTCTCTCACCTCTGCACCATTCCTCGAAATCTCATCAACACAATTGTCTTCCTCATAGCCACCATTCCCTCCAAGGCCACTTGCCATCCTTGCACACCCATTTGAATTTCTTTGCTCCCACCCTCCACAACATCTTAACCATCAGCTCTCCATTGATAAAACTCAACCCAAAAAAAAACCTTGTTATATGTAATAAGGATATAGACCTTTGTGTTTTCGTAAATGCACAATGGAGTTACTAAACAAGTACTTAAAAAATGTAAAAATAACTTATTCTATGTGGGTTAAACTACCAATTGAGTTAGATTTTGGACAAGAACTATGGAGGTAGTAGCCACACCACCACCCTTGTCATTTGTGCATGAAAATTGAAAGTCCTTAGCCCCTATCGCAAAAGAGGGCTTAGGTCACAAAGATAGGGGAGAGACTGAAAATCAAAAAGTGTCCTTTGATGTTTCAAAAACAAAAGCACCTTAGCAACAAGAATAGTTGGGTGAACTTGGTGCGATAGCAACAACACAACAGTAATTGTTGCTCTTCTCAACCTTCATCACAAGCATGTTCTTTTGTGTCAAACTTCTCAGCCTATCGTACTTGCATGTGATTCTAGTGTTTGTTTTGGCCTTGCTCTCCAAGTTTGCTAAATTAAGTCAGGCATATATTTTCACACGAGATCAATCTAAATGAGGAAGGTGGTAAATGGCTTATGGGTTGAGTTTTAAGTAAGGATTTCAACTATTGATCATTCAAATTATGTTTAAATGATTTGTTTAAAAGGAATTTAAGCTTTCATTTTCAATTAAATCTTGATAACAGACAAATTTGTGTGTGGGGGCTTCTAGGCATTCCATTTTTCATTTTGATTGGTGCGTACTTGAACACCATATCCATAGATTGAGTGGTCATCTCGACGGTTGGCTAAACCCCCATGGTGATATGATGGGGCTAGGTTCAGCCCACAAATATGGACATGTGTGCATGTGTGATAAAAGACTTAAGAGAAATCGTATAGAAAGAGAGAAAAAAGACTTAAGAGAAATCGTATAGAAAGAGAGAGAAAAATCAAAATCCTAAGGATGGAAGCCATGTCCGTAGAGAACCAAACACATATGGCAAAGTTTTAAAAGGAAGTAATAAAGGAATTTCAGGTCCTAAGGAGGGTTAAAGGGATCCCGATTTAAAGGCGTAAGGCTAGAGAGGAGGAATCCCTTACATTTCTTGACAAGGGGACTTTTCTAGTTTGTGAGCCTCGAGGAGAGGTTGGGATAGCGTGTGGTCGAGCTAATGTAGGGGAGACCTCACATTTTTGTGTATGTGAAGAGAGAGAGAGAGAGAGAGAGAGAGAGAGATTATATTAAGGTCTATTAAAGAAACAAATGGTCTATGAGAATAAAAATTAGTACATGTAATCCTTGTATAAGCTAATAGCCATAAACATGGAAAGAAAGAAAATCCTATATTACTTAAAGCATGGCCTCGCATAGTATGTGGACCCTGCATCTATGATGAGAAGTATGGCTTAAGCAACTTATATCATTGTCTCACCCCTATAAGGAAAGGTATCCTTACATATGAATTGCATGAGAATAGTGAAAATCTTTCGAGATAGTGGACCCTCTCTTGTTGAAAAACAAGTGACAAAGGGTCAACCAATAAGGGGGGGGAAGCATGTAATGTTAGAGGTTGAAGGCCTAAAGGGGTATTTGTTCAAAGGTTAATTGATAAGAGGTGAAAGTAAGAAATGATGTAAAAGGAATAGATTCTTGAGTGATGATAGTGGACCCTCTCTTGTTGAAAAACAAGTGACAAAGGGTCAACCAATAAGGGGGGGGAAGCATGTGATGTTAGAGGTTGAAGGCCTAAAGGGGTATTTGTTCAAAGGTTAATTGATAAGAGGTGAAAGTAAGAAATGATGTAAAAGGAATAGATTCTTGAGTGATGTAAGTGATGAGGTGTTGCCTAGAGACACATGAGCTGATTCAGAGAATCATGGGTATGTGGAGATTCTTACGTGATGTAAGCGATGAGGTGTTGCCTAGAGCCATGTGGGCCGATTGAGAAAATCATGGGTGTGTGGAGATATTCAAGGAAAAGGTGGAGTGAATCTTTGGATCTTAGTGCTCTCTTGTGAGCCTATGACATGATTTATCCCTTCTCTCAATTTAGAGACTTATTAATGATATTAGATCTTGTTTACTATATCATTGCATTAGTTATTTTTAAATAACTTTAATTATCCTAATTTTCAATAATGAAGTGTGTCATTTATTTTAATCCTCCCTAGGTAGCATGCATTTTTAAGTTGGTATCAGAGCTTAGGTTAAGCCTAGCTATGATAGAATCTAAGATTAGGAGAACATTTACAAATTTATCAAGGCTAACTAGGGCATTAGTAGTGAGACCAAAGAGAGAAGATTAGAGAACCCATTATTCTTAATGTGTGTGTGTGTGTGCGCGCGCATGCGCACACGTGCACGTGCATGCATGCATGAGTCAGTGAGTGAGAGAGAGAGAGAGAGAGAGAGAGAGAGAGAGAGAGAGAGAGAGAGAGAGAGAGAGAGAGAGAGAGAGAGAGAGAGTTGTTTCTCATAAAAGCAAAGAACCTTATATCAAAGCAAATGACTATATCATGTGAGAGTTGATTTGTTGAGCGAGTTCAAAAAACAACTTCGTATTTACATGATAGTAATTGGTTATGAGAGTCCAATTAATTGCTGCCACCCATAACACATGTTAGTATTATTTTGTTAAGTAATTTCAATTTTATTATGAACCAACATTATGGATTGTATGAGTATAGGCTATGAATACGAGGATGACGATGATGGGCACTTTACTTGAACTCCTCCTTGCCTAGGTGCTTGCATTATTTTGGCGAGAGAGAGAGAGAGAGAGAGAGAGAGAGAGAGAGAGAGAGAGAGAGAGAGAGAGAGAGAGAGAGAGAGAGAGAGAGAGATATGTTTCTCACATAAGCAAAGAACCTTATATTGAAGCAGCAAAGGACTCTATCATGTGAGAGTTGATTTGATGACCGAGTCCAAAAACGACTTCTACATGATAGTAATTGGTTATGAGTGAGTCCAATTAATTGCTACCACAACACATGTTAGTATTATTTTGTTGGAGCAATTCCAATTTTATTGTGAACCAACATTGTGGATTGTATGAATATATGAGTATAAGGATGATGATGATGGGCACTTTACATGAACTCCTTCCTGCCTAGGTGCCTGTATTATTTTTGGCTTAGTGTACATGTGTGCACCATTTAGGAATTAATATGGTTAGACCCATTACACAGTTATTGGGATAAAAGATTTATTATTGTTGATACCTTAGATTTTAGATAGAGGTTACTTTTGTAAAAGGAAAGCAAGGAGAGCCCAATCTTGGAAAAAGTATTCTATTAATGGCTCCAAGGGTTATTTTGGTTAAATACTGCATGTGGGAGAAGGAGTCACACACGTCGAGGGGGAGATTGCACCCGATGTTGGGTCTCTTGTTTTGAATAATACAATGCAAGATCCTTTATAGTGGTATCTTGTTTTGTATAATACAATGCAAGATCCTTTATAGTGGTATCTAAGCACGATCAAATTCAAGGAAGAATTTGAGCATGGGGGTTTGTGAAGAAAAAAACCTTTTTTTTTTTGTGGAAGCAATTTGGGAGCTTCAACATATTTGAATTGTTTTTCACACGAAGGGAAGAAGCCTTTAGGTTATGCAAAAAGTGAATTGGCATCTACATCAAGGCCAGTGAGACAAGGCAAAAGGATACGGAAGAGTTAAA
This sequence comes from Cibotium barometz, assembly GCF_041138505.1. Lineage (NCBI taxonomy): Eukaryota > Viridiplantae > Streptophyta > Polypodiopsida > Cyatheales > Cibotiaceae > Cibotium > Cibotium barometz. The sequence continues at coordinate 48,234,182 of NC_141057.1, read as the reverse complement.
GCTAAGGTTCTTTACCAATTGGACAAAGGGAGCTCTACTAGTTACTAACCAAAGGAAAGAGTTAAAGCTAAGGTTCTCAAACCAGTACATGAGACCTTCATAAAAACAATGGCATTCTTGGTGGACCAAATTTCCCACAGAATGCAAGCTCTGATAATGTTAAATAGCAACCCAACATGTTCATCTCACTGAAAGACCATTTACCCAAAATCCAATCTCCCCCCCTCAGAATGTTTGAATGCCCAAGCCCTTCTCAATCCATTTAGACAAATTTGACTAGGTTCCTCTGATTGTTGTGGAGTCCCAAAAAGCATGTTTACCATCCTCAAATGAGGATCTATGCCTGGGGTGGATACCACTAGAGAACCTTCCACATAAAGACCTGGAACTTCTTAGGTATCTGACTATCCCAAAGAAGTTTCCACCTCTTTTTCCAAGAACAAGGGCTCTAGTTGACTTTCCAAATATTATTGCAATATTCCACATTGGCATCCCCTCGTCTCATTAATGAGTACAGTTCCTTGGTTTTTCCATCCTTTAGCTTGATACCATTGAGCCAAGACCAATCTTTAATCCAAACTGAGTCATCAGTTTTGCAGTAGAGTACAACTCCCTTTAAATCAGATCAAGTACCTGAGCTACCAAGTCTCTCTCCCTACCAGATAATTGAAATTCCCAAGTTATGTGGTCCACATCTTTCCACCCTACCACATCCCAATCCCAACAATCATCCAAGTACCTAAGGCCCTTGTTATTAAGTTTTTTTAGCTATGTCAAGTAAAGGCAAAGGGGGATTAAATTTGTGTGTCCACCAAATACCCAAGCTGAGCATAGAATCGCTAGTCACTTTGCAACCCCCATCCCAAGTCATGAGACCCAAGCAGTCTTTCCATCTTTTGCATAGCATTTTGCATATTGCAGAGCTAGTGACCTTAAGAGGGGCAAAGGAAAATAGTTTATCCTTCCAACTTAAGTTCTCCCATTTACCTTTAGCCCCATCACATTAGAAAACTCAACAGATTCCCTCATCATTAATGCCCAAGTAGTAGTATGAGACAGACATTTAGGAAGCATCAAGGCAATCCTTGCAATACAATGAGTAGGCATATGAAGAATACCAATACCACCTTCTCCTTTTGGAATCGATAGTTTGTCCCAAGCTAACCAAACTGAGGCTTTTTTGGTTCCATTACCATTCCTCCATAAAAAGTCTCTAACAAGCCCTATGATTTTCTTCCAATGACACTTGACAAAATCCAACACTGGGAAGAGAAACATGATATAAGCATTCAACACTATGTTGCAGATATCAACTCTGTTATAAAAAGGAACTCTGATACCCTCCCATTTCATTAGTTTTTCCAAGAACTATTTATTGCCCAATCCATTAATTGTTTATTAGTTACCCCCACTCCAAAGGGGATTCCCAATATCCTGACAATATGCCCCCTTTGGACCACCTCACAACCCCACCTTTGCATATCAAAGTCATTATCCTCTGTCAAACTGATAATTTTGGATTTCTCAGTATTGCATTTAGAACCAGAAGCAATAGCAAAATCCTGTACTATGTCTAGAGCCAGTCTGACATTATTTTTCTTAGCTCTTAGAGAAAGTAGGGAGTCATCAGCAAAACATTGAATAACCAGTTACTCACTATGCCTAAGTTTTAATCCAGTGATGTTCCCATCTCTGCAGGCTTTCTCTAAGGAAATCACCAGAGGATGAGAGTCATCAGCAAAACATTGAATAACTAGTTGATCACTATGCCTAAGTTTTAATCCAGTGATGTTCCCATCTCTGCAGGCTTTCTCTAAGGAAATCACTAGAGGATGAGAGGCAATGGGCAGACAAAAGGGGGGCCAAAGGGCAACCTTGTCTCACTGATTTGTTAATCTCAAACCCACCTACAACTCTTCCATTAAACAACACATTGGAGAATACACCCCAAGCAAGAGTATAAATGCAAGTTGCTATTTTGGTCCCAAAGCCAAGCTTTTCCATAACTCTTGCCACAAAAGACCAATGGATCCTGTCGTAAGCTTTTTCTAAATCAAGTTGGAGCATGATGCATTTTTGTTGCGTTTTGATAGCCACATCTCTTCCTAACTATGTAGAAAAAATGGTATCATATATTGACCTGCCCTTGATAAAACCATGTTGCTTTTTGGACACAAATTCTTGCAACACTGGGGTAATTCTAAGAGCAATTACTTTGGCCAAAATTTTGTAAATCTTAGTTAGCAAGGTGATGGGCCTCTAGTGACCAAATCTATTTACAAGTAATTTGCTTTGGAATACGTTTCATCAGCCCTTCTTTGAAGACCTTATCCATATATCCGAAGGATTTCTTATAAATTTCACCCACAATATCCTTCAAGGGAAGGCCAAAAGGCTACTCTGTGGAGAGTCCATCCTAGCCTAGGGCTTTATCTCTCCCCAACTTTAACAAGGCACACCAACATTCCTCCACATCTATGTCCCTTTCTAGCCACCTTGCTTTGTCTGGATCCACATTTTAGCTAAGTAGTCCCAACAACCTATCTTCAGCTTGAAACCTTCTCAAGGAGCAGACTTCCTTCAAGCTAATAGTAGCGCCCAAAAATTTAACCCATTTCTTAGCAAGAGTATTCATATCATTCAAGGGAAGACCATCTTCATCCAAGATGCTCCCCACAACCTCCCTATCACTCTTCCCTTTTGAGAGTTTGAATAAACTACTTTTAGGTTTTCTTTTGTATTAAAGAATTTTCATTTAGACCATTTATCTTGCTCTTTGGTGCATCTATCTTCCTCCTCCTTGATGTTGGCTTGGCACTTGAAATGCAAGAAGATATCCTCGACATTTAGTCCTCTAGTTTGTCTCTTAATAAGGCATTCCTCTAACAAAGCAACCCATTTTCTTCTTTCACCTCTCCCTTCCTCAGCTCTCAGTTTACCCCCCACAGCTCTAATAATCCCCGGCATTTCATTGGCAAACTACCTCCAAGCACCTTCAGCCCCCTCTCCCTCCTTTTTCAGTTTTCTAATTGCTTCTTCCATATATTCCACAAAGAGAGGATCCTTAAGAAGAAAATTATTCACTCTTAGTTTCCTTGTAGGGTACTGAGAGAGATCAATGTCAACCCCATCATTTGTCTTCCAAAACCATGTCAGAGCCATGTGATCAGAAAGAGTAGAGCTGCAAACAATAGAAACTCTCAGAGTGTGGGACACCCCACGAAGCTTGATGGCTAAAGAAAACCCTATCAATTTTGGAAGAGGATGATAAATATTGAAGACTGAAATAGGTATGGCCTGGGTTGTCTCTCCAATCCCCTAAATGCCAATTATCCTTAAGACCCAACCCCCTTTTTAGCTCCTCCCATTTCCCTTTCTCCTTCCCTAAGAGGATAGTACTGCCACCACATCTATCCACAAACTTTTCCACCATGTTAAAATCACCTAGAACAATGCAAGGAACTTGGATATTTAAGTTGGCAATCCAATTCCACATATCACTCTTAATTTGGTGATTGTGAGCTCCATATACATTGATAATCCATATTCTTTCCCCGTTTAGCAAAATCCTACCATTAGGGTGGTTCGCAACAATGACACTAGGATTAAGATCAATGTCAACCCCATCATTTGTCTTCCAAAACCATGTCAGAGCCATGTGATCAGAAAGAGTAGAGCTGCAAACAATAGAAACTCTCAGAGTGTGGGACACCCCATGAAGCTTGATGGCTAAAGAAAACCCTATCAATTTTGGAAGAGGATGATAAATATTGAAGACTGAAATAGGTATGGCCTGGGTTGTCTCTCCAATCCCCTAAATGCCAATTATCCTTAAGAACCAACCCCCTTCTTAGCTCCTCCCATTTCCCTTTCTCCGTCCCTAAGAGGATAGTACTGCCACCACATCTATCCACAAACTTTTCCACCATGTTAAAATCACCTAGAACAATGCAAGGAACTTGGATATTTAAGTTGGCAATCCAATTCCACATATCACTCCTAATTTGGTGATTGTGAGCTCCATATACATTGATAATCCATATTCTTTCCCCATTTAGCAAAATCCTACCATTAGGGTGGTTCGCAACAATGACACTAGGATTAAGATCTCCCCTCACTAGGGTCATTACCCCACTGTAGCCCAAATTAACACCCCCATAAGAAAATCATCCATTCTCTAAATTTATCTTTTCTAGGGATTTTCCTAAAAAAATTGTGATCTTGAATAGCAAAAACCAAGAAGCCCCATGATTTCACTAACCCCCAAAATGACTCGTTCTCTTCTGAATTTTCCGCGTCCACCTCCACTAATGAGACCATGCCCCATCATATGCTCCAGACCGGCTTCTGGTCCTCCGCTTCTCCTTCTTCCAGTGTAATTACCACTGGATGACCCTTGTATTTTTGCATCCTAAAGCCATTTATTATCTTTGTAAAAGGTGTTCCATCCAAGTTTTCTAAGTTGAAGGCATTCTGGTTGACCGGGTCTTTTACTATGAATGGTCCTATCCACCGGATTTTAATTTTTCAGACTAAGATTCCAACTTGAAATTGTAGACCAATACAAGGTCTCCTTTCTCAAAAATCATGTGCTTGATATGCCTATCAGTCCAAGCCTTTCTTCTCCACTGGACTATTTCCACTTGTAGAGAGCTGATTTGCCTTCCTTCCTCTAAGGCTAGGAGTTCCTGTATTCTATGCTCTTGAGATACTTCCATTGGCAGTTTCTCTTGCATGGCCACTCTCAGACTAGGCACCACAAATTCCATAGACATTACTACTTTTCCAACCCATAAACCACCTTGAATGGTGTTTGCCCAATTGAGACTTTGTAAGATGTTTCAAATGCCCATAGGGCATCATCTAGCTTCTAGTCCCAATCATTTTTGTTTGGCATTTATAATTTTCTTTAGAATTTTAGTCAAAACTTTGTTGGTAGATTCTACATGGCCGTTGCACTTGTGGGTATAGGGTGATGACTTCTTGTGATTGATCAGGTATCTCTCCATCAACCCTTTCATTACTTTGTTCATGAAATGCGTACCCTAGTCCATTGACTATTTCCACCAGCAACCCATGCCTAGCAACAATGATGTCCTTGAAGAGGAACTTCACCACACCTCTTTTATGGAGTTTCTCTTTACAGCTTTAGCTTCCGGCCACTTGGTGAAATAGTCCATAGCCACAATGATGCACTCACATCTGTTGCCTTTTGTGGGTGGCTTGATTGGTCCAACAAAATCCAATCCCCACTTCATAAATGGAGATAGCGGCAATGTAGGTGAGATGGGCAATCTATTGGAATCTCTGAGTTGATCCATCTGCCTGACAAACATCACACTGCTTGTTGGCCACCACAAGCCTACTTGCAAAAATTTTTGGGCTATTATTTCTCCGCCCATGTGTCCTCTCGTGATACCATAGTGTGCTTCTCTTAACAATGCTTGCCGATCATGAGATCATGAACCGAGACACATCTGCGTAGGATCTAGTCTATGCCTCTTTTCTAGAGTTGCCCAGTAATCATGGTGAAATTTTTGCTTCTTAGGGAAATTCTCTTCTTCCTGTCAGTAGTGTACCCTTCCAAAAAAGTCCCATCTTCCAGAAACTGCATCATATCATAATACCAGTTTTCTTCTACTTCAGCTGCGCTACTACTTTGAATAAGTTCGTATCTGGGAGATGATCGTCTACACCATCTACAGTAGGTTCTCCGGAATCCAGTCTGGACAAAAAGTCTGCCACTACATTTTCTTTTCCGGGTGTGTGCTAGATGGTGCACTCAAATTCTTGAACTAGGAGCATCCATCTTGCCATTTTTCCCACCAGAAAAGCTTTGTTCACCAGATAAATGAGGGCTTGATGGACCACATGGAAAACAAATTTGTTTCCCAAGAGATAGTGTCGGAACTTGTTCATGGCATAGATCATTGGGCTTCATGTTCCATTGTGCTATAGTTCCTTTCCGCCCTTGTGAGGGATTTGCTGGCATAATGGATGGGCTGCATATATCCTTTTTGCTTTTCTTGCATCAGTGCACTACCCACTACTTTGTCTAATGCATCTCCATACATATGGAACATTAGATTCCATTCCGTATTGATCATCACTGGTGAAGATGACACCATGCTCTTCAGCCACCATTGAAATGCCTTTTGACACTCGAGATTCCATTCATACTTTGCATCCTTCTTGGTAAGTGCATACAATGGGTAAGCTACATGTGCTAGATATTTCAAAAAATCTACCATGCCACTTCACCTACATGTGCTAGATATTTCAAAAAATCTAGCATGCCACTTCACCTTACCAAGGAACCTTTCAAGTTGCTTAATGTTCTAGGGAGAAAATATTTTGGATATGGCCTCCGCCCTTAGCCTGATCTATAGCCAATCCTTGGGCTGACACAATGTGTCCAAACAGTGTTCCTAATTTTATTACAAAAGCACACTTGGCTGGATTTAACTTCAACCTTGTATCTCTGCATCTCTACAGACATAGTCTCAAATGATAGATGTGTTTTGCCTTGTCTTCGGACACACTGAAATCATCCACAAAAGCCTTTTCATGTACTCATAGAAAATCTTCTGCACCATTCTCTGGAAGGTAGCAGGTACATTTTTCAAGCTAAACATCATGATGGTTGCCCACGAAGACACCCCATTCAGTGAGATAAAGGCAGTCTTCTCCCTGTCTTGTGGATCCATCTTCACCTGGTTGTACCCACTACTGAAACCATCTAAAAAAGATCACATCTCCTTTCCGACTATCTCATCTAGTAAGGAGTCCGTGAACAGAAGAGGAAAGGAATATGAGTTAGTTTTTACGGCATTTAGCTTACGGCAGTCCACATAGATTCTGATTTTCATGTTCTTTTTGGGAACCACTACAATCGGGGATATCCAGGCAGCTTTTTCCACTAGCACAGTGAAAACCACCCTCAGTAGTCTGTCAATTTCCTCTTTGACTTGCTTTGCATATTTTGGTTTCATTCTGTACCTCTGTTGTTTGATAGGTATAGCTCCCTCTTTTAAGTTGATGTTGTGTTGGAAGAATTTAGAGCCAATGCTGTACATGTCTTTATATGACCAAGCAAAGACATCTTGGCATTCCTTTAAAAATGATACCAACTCATGTTGGAATTCTTCTTCCAGTTCCAAACTGATCTACACCTACTTTTCTTCTTTTCTATCCCCCCTAGATTTACCTCTTGTAGTTTGTCCGAGCTTACTTTTGTGGCATTGTATTCCTGGTTCTCCTTTTTCTTTTGCACTGAGTCTTGGATCTCCTGGATCTCTTCTTCTTGCTCTAGATTCAGAGCCCATTTAATTTCTTTCGAGGCTTTCTCCTGCAAGGTTTTGCTCATTTTTTAGCCCTTTGTTTTTGTGAAATCTGCTTCTTTTTTCTTCATTTGTTTCTCTACTACTTCTACGTCTTCACCCCTTGCTTCCACATCTTTACTGTTTGCTTCCGCATAATGCCCTATTACTTCATCCACATGTAACATGTTTAGGGGAACCAGGTCCAAGTGTTCGTGGAGTATTCTATTCTCTTCATCATCATCAAAGCCTTGTGACATGTTGAATGTTCCAGTATGAACTAGCCTCTCAGTAGGTTTTACTGATCCCCTTGCATCGGAAAGATCAATAGGAACTTTTTGCTTTCCTTTTATGTGGTGATTCTGTTCTTACCCCAGCTCGCTTTACCTTGCCATGTCTCACCAAGGCCTTCCCAATAACACATGGTATAAGACCTAGTGTGGTTTTCTATGGTATTAACCACTAAGTTAACCTTGAAGTGAACTTAGTGGTAATAACCACTAATTTGACCTTGAAGTCAACTTGTTTGATTTTCATTGTTTGGGACATTTTTTATGATTCTTTTAGGTACCACCACCTGTTATCTACCATTCTTATGTTGAATAGAATGGGCTCCCACTTGAGGCCCAATCCTAATGCACTTTCCTCAGTGATGACATTCACTCTGGATCCTCCATCATTGATGAGCACGCTGTTCAGTTGAATTGTGACTTTGGCCACTTCATCTCTGGATGCTGGGGGATTTTTAGCTTGCATATTGCTGCATTCCGGGGTTTCTTCTTCTACTGAGTGCTTTAGTTCCTTGGTCAATACTTCAATGCCTACCACCATTAGGATCTTGGCCTTGAATCTCAGACATAAGTCCGTCTCAGCTGGGCTTGTCTATCTAGTAGCATTGATACTACATTGGTTTACAAACCAGTGACATTCCTCTGGCTTTCTTCAAAGCATTTCTCATTGAGGTGCTCTGCATGCTTACTTTTGCTTGTTTTTGGAAGATCTATAATGATTTTGTATGAGCTATCCTATTTTTTCTTCCCTTGCATTCTCTTTATTTCCTTACTAGTTTGGATCCTCACCTTTTCCTAAAGATCTGCAACAATGATTTTGCATGAGTCATCCTCTTTTTGCTTCCCTTGCCTTCTCTCTATTTCCTTAGTAGTTTGGATCCTCACCTTTTTCTAATGTTCCCAGTCCACAACTACCTTCTTGTGGGCTTTGGGTGAGTCTTGCTTATCTGGCAGAGTTATTACTACACCATATTCATTAGCTTTAGTCCTTGTGACTGCCAAGATGTCATGAACCCCCATCCGTATGTCATCATCCTACATCATGTTGGCACTTGGCGAAATTTCTTTGAGCTGCATTAAATTTTCTTGTCTTTCTTCATCATGTTTTTTCTTCATGGCACATTTCGCTTTGGTGTGTCTAGGCTGCTGACAATAGTAGCATGTGAAGGCTGTAGAACCACTAGCTCATCCTTGGCCTCTTCTTTCTAAATAATTTTCGTGGCCTCTATTTCCATACCTTCCCATTCTTGGGGGTCTTCTTTTCTGCTCCTTCCATGCTATTCACCATGGGAGCTCTATTTTTCATGTTGTACCCGCAATTCCATGTACTATGATTATACATATTACAAATGGTACAAGTTGGTGTGGCACAGTGCATTCCACCTTGAGGTGACCTTCCTGTTTGCATTGGAAACAGAACACATTTTTGCAAAAATCTGAGCCTTTACTCTTTTTCATTTCTTGCATTAGCTGTTTTACTTGCAGCATCAATTCTCCAAGGCTTGCTTGTGCCTTCCCAGTTTTCTTCTTTCTGTCTTTCTTTTTCTTTACTGCCACTGGGGTGTCTTGTGGAGTTGCTCTTGAATTGTCCTCTTTAGTGGTAACACTCTTCCTGGGCTTCCTCTTTTGTCTTCTTTATCGACTTCATTTTTTTGCCATGTTGCCCAGCTCAACCAGTTCCTCAAACTCCTCTTCAATTTTCACTTGCTTTGTGCTGACTGCGTGAATGTCCGGCTTAAGCCCTTGGACAAACCAATCAGCAACAATTTGCATTGAGGATCGGGTTTGTTTTGCCACTCTCTCCCTCAAGCTTAGCAGCTTTGTTACATAGGCTTCTACATCGATGTCCTCTCGTCGGAGCTCTCTCATTTAATCACATAGTTGAGTTGGAGACTTTATCTTGCAGAATCTTCCTAGAAAAGGAGTCATGACCTCTTCATAGGTTTGTAAATGGTTGTCTTGATATCTTGACACCCACTCCGTGGTTCTGTTTTTGAAGGTATTCATGAAAGAATCTCTGCAGATTTCACTTAGCTCTGGCTCTTCCACATCCTGAGGTCTAGCTACTTTCCAGTATTGCTAAAACCTCCTCACATGTAGATATACATCTTCCCGTTTCTCTCTTGAGAACGCCAGGAAATTTTTGGCTAATGACGCCATGGCTCCCTTGAACCTTTTCTAGGGGTTTTGTTATGGTGGTTCTTCCTGGATTTGTTGCTCCACCCTTTTTGGGCTTCCCAGACTTAGACTGTGCACGGCTTTCCTCTCTTGGCATTCTTTTTCTTGGTCCAAATTATGCCTGAATTTTGACAGTTCCTCTTGCTCATTTGCAGGGTTGCAGAAGTTTTCACACTGACTTCTTGATTGTGATGGTGCTAGGCACTCCTAGTTGCGAGCCTCCTAGAGGATATCTTGGAATGCATTACTTTTCACCATCTTTAAATTCATGAACATACAGAAATCATACCTAATTCTAGTTGGGTTGTGTGGTGAAAGGTTCTCCATGTATTGACTTTTCTAGAAAGTTTCTTCCATGTTATGGTTTCTCCGTAAACTTGTTTTAAGTGGATCCACAACTTCCCTTCGCTTGAAGGTGGGGAATGCTCCTCAACTGAGGTTTTCTTGCTACGCTTCAATTTCCTCAACTTGAGAGTTTTCTAGCCAGGATGCTATAGAGTTTCTTCCACAAGAAGTTTCCTCATGGAGTTGTAGTAGCAGTCTAGTAGAGTTACGGTAAGGGTTTTCCTTGGCACAGTTCTCAGTAGGAAGTTTATCCTAGCATGAAATTTGTTTTCCCTAGAAGAATGTTTGTATTCCCTAGTAGGATCACCAGGTGTTTCACGCTGATTTCCCACTCAATGAAATGGTAAGATAAGAGTCTAGTGTGATAGACCAGTCAGGCAATACCGTGGGAGACGTGTAGTCACCCACCCTAGAGTTTCTAGATACAAACACCAACTCTTGAGTGGTCATGGGGACACATATAACAACACTCTACTATGGAAACCTTCACTCACACTCTCACATTTCTCACTCAACTCTCCATTGCATATCTCACTTGCTCTCTCATAGATACATAACATGTTTATTAAAACAAAGACATAGCATACTTAATCCCCACACATTGCAGAGAGATATGATGGAATGGAAACATTGCTCTTGATTACTTTCGAGAAGTATTACAGACTATTATAGAGAAATTTCTCGACACAAGCTATCACTCCTGAGTGCTATCTTTATAACAAGCTTCATAACACAAACTTTCAACTACCAGTTTTGAGAGCATACAATAACTGCACCCTTCCTCCATTCATTCTATCTAAGTACATACAAGCTATCACTCCTGAGTGCTATCTCTCCTAAACCATCAATATCATTAATGAGCATAAGTGAAAAGGAAAGAAATGGAAACTATTCTACTCAAAGAATTTGATGTACATACAACAAATGAAATGTACATGGTTTTAAAAGCCACGTACTCTAAACTTAGGAGTGGAGAATCGAGATATTAGTATAAAAAATAGTTGAAAAGAAGCTAAAAGTCAAAGTCTTGAGCATATGAGGGTTAGTCTTGTGTCTTGGATTTTAGAGAGCAAAAAGGTGAAGTTGATGAGAAAGGACTCACATGATCTGAGTGTAGATGATGTTGGATGTCGTATCATAAGAGATTAGACACATTGATTTTATTTTGGAGGTTAGAGAATTAATTACTCTACACTCTATTATTATTTTCCATTTTATGAGGACTTGTATTCTATTTTATGTTAGAGAGCATACAAGTCTTAGCTTTTGTATTGATAGTTTTCATATACCAGTATTTGAAAGTGGTTTATAAAAACTATAACTAATTATTTTTGTAAGTACATCTAAATGTTTAATCTAGTTCAAGAAATTTGATCTTCTTTGTTATGTAAGATGTTGTTTTTAAATGTCCATATCATGTGATAAAATTATATGTATGGTAAAAGTTATTTACTAGGTACTATCCTAAGTATAAATAAGCTATGTAGGAAATGTGTAATCTAGGAAATGTTCCATTTTCTCTAGTTTGCACACTCCATATATAAATGAATATTTTAACATTCTTTTCTCTATTTTTTCCAAAATAAGATATCATGAGAATCCCTCTTTTAGCATAAAATACTTCATAATTCCAAAAGTTACATATGTTCGTGATTCCTCTTTCTAATTAAAAATTTATCTATGTTTTCTCGATGCACCTCAATGAATATTTTAACATTCTTTTCTCTATTTTTTCCAAAATAAGATATCATGAGAATCCCTCTTTTAGCATAAAATACCTATGCACACATACTAATTCATTTTTATCTAAATTCATTATATTCATAATCCCATTTGAAAGTTAGAGAATAATTATACATAACCTTCTTGTAATTTCTAAAATGAATTATGCTTAAACTCCACTTTTGGCATAAACTTTATTATGCATAAATTCATTTTCTAATGTGATGATAAACATTTTGCCATAGCTTTCCCATATTTTCTATGAAATGAGAATGCTCAAAATTTCACTTTTAGCATAAAATTTAATTTATACATAAATTCATTTTCTAATGATAAAAATTTTGCCATAGCTTCCCCACATTTTCTATAAAATGAGAATGCTCAAAATTTCACTTTTAGCATAAATATTAATTTATGCATAAACCTTCTTTTCTAATGATAAAATTTTGCCATAGCTTCCCCACATTTTCTATGAAATGAGAATGCTCAAAATTTTACTTTTAGCATAAAATTTAATTTATGCATAAACTTTCATTTTCTAATAAAATTTTGCCATAGCTTCCCTACATTTTCTATGAAATGAGAATGATCAAAATTCCACTTTTAATATAAAAATTCGTTTATGCATAAACCTAATCATAAACATAAACATAAATATAAACATTACTTCATCTAAACAAAATCATAAATCAAGAAACGCATGGTTTTAAGAGGAAAACCATGAAATAAAATGCTTCCCAAGCATGTGAGAGGTTGGGAAGAAGATTAACATCAAAAAGAGAGTAAACATCATTGTTTAGGCTTACCCTTGGTTTGCTTGATTATTTACCTTGCAAAAGTTGTGTAGCCCTCAAGGAAGAGGCTTGGCCACCAAGAGAAAAGAGTAATCTTCAAGAGAAAAGGGTAATCTTCAAGAGAAGAAGAGGTTTAGTGAAACACCAAAGCTTCACAATGGAGATGCAAGGAAGAGGGAAGATGAAAATACACTAAAATGAAAATTACACTAGCATGGAATTACTCTAAGATGAAAATAAAAAGGAATGGGGGTTTATTTTATAGGTGAGGGAGACCACTAACCAAGTCCAACTTGGATCTAGAGGCTTCCAGCTTCAGTTAAATCCAATTTGGATAAATTTTAGACTAGTTATGCCTAGTTTTTTATCTAGTTTTGGAAGAGGAGAGATGAGAGATGAAATATCTAGTCACTTTATAATTTTTTTGAATAACAAAATTTCCCTTTGATGTGATTTCTAGGTGCCTCCTTGATGAGGGGTTTTCTCTCTCTTAAGGTTCACAAAGCCTCCCAAAAGTCTCCTAAAATATCTGAAAACTCATAATTATTGAATCTTCACCTCATGTGAGCCTTTCTTTACTATTTTTTTTGTGGATAATTCTAAATTTTTCCATTTTTTATTTTCCAACCTTAATGGATAAGGGTATCACATTTTTAAATTCAAAATAATTTAATAAGGCTTAGAACTTTGAACTAGGGGGAGGGACTCCTTGGTTCACCCACCGTCCAAATCTAATGCAACTTAGAAATTTCTGATTAAAATTTTGTTTCAGCAGGGGATCACTTCCTATTTACTGAAAGAAAATACTTATCCAAAAATATTTCAAAACTATATTATCTCTCTCTAGAAAATTCTCTCTCTAGACCAAAACAAGTTCAAACAAGATCTTTTTCTATTCTGAAGGGGGGGATGATTACAAGAGACTGAAGAGGAGGTTCTTACATCTTTACATCATCAAAAGTTGGAGGGAGGAATCTTACACTAATAGTAGTTATCATGCGAGCTATGGGAGCAAAGGCTTTAGCAAAGTTGAAACGTTCCACCTATGAAAGTTCATGTGCAACTAACCTAGCTTTGTATTTTTCAAGTGAGCCATCAACTTTATGCTTAGCTTTCCAAACCCATTTGGTACCAATTACCTTTCTGTTTAGTGGTCAATCAACTAGCTCCTAGGTGTTGTTTTTTATGATGGCATCATACTTAGACTACATCTTCAGTTTTCCACTTTGGATGTGCTAAGGCTTCACCTAAGGTGGTTGGTTCCTTCACTGTTCCCATTATCTTAGCCATCAAGGCCATGTTGATAATGAGATTGCTCCTCTATTGTCTTTGATCTGTGTGGTTCACGATCTACTAAAGATTTTGGCATCTCTGGTAATGGGTTATGCTTCATCAAAGAGTTATTGTGCCCACTTTGAAAGTGGCTTTTTGTGTGGTGCACAATAACAGACTAGTGTGGTGTGTGAGAGTCTTTATTCTCTGAAAACTCCTCCTCCTTAAGTGGAAATATGGTGGGTGGGGGGGTTGACTCATGGTGGATTATTTCTCCTACTAGTGATAGAGTGGATGGACCTGTCTCCTCCACTGATTGTGGCTGCTCCACAAACACCACATCTTGGCTGTGATATCTTCTTCACTTTTGGATCATAGAGTCAATAAACCTTTGACTCTTGATTGTACCTCCAATTAAGGATGCAAATTGTTATACTCACTGCTTTAACCCAAAAAGTGTCCCGTAACCTTTCCCTTTTATCACTCATGCATCGAGCCATCTCCCCATGACAGTCCAATTACGACACTCTACAAAACCATTTTGCGAAGGTGTGTGAGCAGCAGCAGTAAGTTGGCGCTTGATGTCATTCTCCTTTCAGTAGCTATTTCATTTTATTGAAAGAAAGTCTCCTCCTCGATCTATATAAAACTTTTTAACCTTCTTTCCTGTCTCATTCTCTACAAGCTTACGCCAATGTTTAAACTTGCCAAAAGCTTCAACCGTAAATCAAAGGAAATAAACCAAGGTCTTCCTACTAATAGCATTAAGTAAGAAGATCCCCCTAATGTAGTAGTCGACAAAGATCATGCAAGTCTCACATGGTTCTTACAATTCCACATTACAAATCTGATGTGCCCAAATCGTTCGTGCCAAAGCTTACTCATGCTCTTATCTTCATCTCACTGTTGTAAGATTCCTCCCCAACCTCTCAGGATGTCCAGCATCTTCCCCTATAATCAATTCCCTCTTCAGAAATATAAAAGATCTTGTTTCTGCCTGTTTTGACCTAGAGAGAGAAAATGTTCTAGAGAGAGATTATTCAGATTTTGAATATTTTTGGATGGAAAAATATCTCTTCTTATTAAAATAAGTTCCCCCGAAACAAAAGTTCAAAAAGATTTTCAGAAGGTGCATTAGAAATCAAGTATAATCTGTTCAAGAGGCCTTATCCTAGGAGTCCAAATTTTTAAAAAATTATAAATTAAGGTTTTGAGAGGCCAATCAGATTCATCCAAATGTGTGGAGAAGATAAATAGAAGAAATAAATAAAATCTCCTAAAAAATGAGTAAATACTCACATAAGATGAAGAGTGGACTAAGGACCAAAGGAATTACTAAAAAAATGGATTTTTGACAGCTCACAATGGGAATTCCCCCCTCATGAAGGAGGCGCCTACTTCACATGTGTGGTGGAGTTTAAAATTATCAGAAATTGAGATATTTCATCTCTCCTCTCTCCTAATTCAAGTCTAGTTCCAAAAAGTAAGCTTAACTGACCTAAAAATGGTCAAAATTTGACCAAATCGATCTAGAAATTTCTAGAATCAGTTTGCTTGGTTAGAAGCTCACTTTTTCCTTTAAATTTTTCCTTTAAATAGAAGCCTCCCCCTTTGTTGAAGCTTAATAGTGTTTTATACACTGTTACTCTGCTCCACCCTAGAGCCAAGAATTATGAATTTCTTAATAATTCATTAGTTTTTGAACTTTCCCTCTTCTAAAGAATTGGTGGCCACTCTTGTTGCAAACAAGAGTAGATCCCTCAAACCATCAAGCCAAAGGAAAGCTCTCAAAAATTTATGTAAGTTAGAAATCTTACTTTTTCTTTATTCTTTTAATGGTTTTCTAATTTTTGTTATCTTTAAAATGATAATCTGATGCTATGCCTTGCTGAAAGGCTTTCCCCCTCTCTCATTCTTAAATTCAGCCCTTCTTTATCCTAGATAAGTAATCTAATTGTTGGAACTAAAGTTTTCGTATTGTTTCTCTTTTAAAAGTGAAATTTGATTAGTTTAGAGTGCTTAAAACCATTTGGGGATAATTGTAAGTAATTTTAAGATAGGAAAATTTGAAAAATGGTCAGCCAATACAAAGGAGGTTATGGCAAAATTTTCTAAAAATTGGTGAAGTAAGTTTTATCTTTTATTATTCTAAAAGAGTAATCTCCACCAATTGTGTATCCTAAAAGTGTTATTTTGATTTTATGCATAGAAAGGTGCATAAAGAAATTTATTTTTATTTCAAAAGAGTTATTCTCATCAAGTTTGATTTTATGCATAGAAAGATGCATAAAGAAATTTATTTTTATTTCAAAAGAGTTATTCTCATCAAATTTGATTTTATGTATAGAAAGGTTAATAAAGAATTTATTTTTATTTCAAAAGAGTTATTCTCATCAAATTTGATTTTATGCATAGAAAGGTGCATAAAGAATTTATTTTTATTTCAAAAGAGTTATTCTCATCAATTTTGATTTTATGAATAGAAAGGCGCATAAAGAAATTTATTTTTATTTCAAAAGAGTTATTCTCATTAAAATTGAATTTATGCATAGAAAGATGCATAAAAGATTTATTTTTATTTTGAAAGTGTTATTCTCCCTAAAATTAAAATTATGCATAAATAGATGTGTAAAGAATCTTTATATAAAAAATAAGGATTCCCTTGCATTCTAAGAATGGATGTGATGAGATGGGATATGAATCAAATAGATGAGAATGAATGGATGGATGGATGTGATGAGAATAGGAGTGACAAGAATGTGAGGTGAATAGATGTGATAAGAAGTAATGTGAATCAAATAGATGAGAATGAAAGGATGGATAGATGAGAATGAATGGATGGATAGATGTGAGGAGAATAGGAGTGACGAGAATGTGAGGTGAATAGATGTGATGAGAAGTAATGTGCATCTGATAGATGGGAATGAATGGATGGATGGATGTGGATGTATGTGAAGAATAGAAGTGGATGTATGTTAAAGAATGGATGTGGATGTATGTGCAGGATGGATGTGGATGTATGTGAAAGAATGGATGTGGATGTGTGTATGTGAAAGGATAGATGTGGATGTGTATGTGATAAGTATGGATGTGGATGTATGTGAAAGGATAGATGTGGATATGTATGTGATAAGTATGGATGTGGATGTATGTGAAAGGATAGATGTGGATGTGTATAGACGTGGATGTATGTGAAAGGATAGATGTGGATGTGTATGTGATAAGTATGGATGTGGATGTATGTGAAAGGATAGATGTGGATGTGTATGTGATAAGTATAGATGTGGATGTATGTGGGAGAAAATATGTGGATATAAATGTGATGGATATGAACGAGAATTGAAGCGATGAGATGTGATGTAAATTGGATAGATATGAATGATAAGGGATGTGAATGAATGTGATAGCATATGAATCGGGATGTGTATGAATGAGATAAGGGATGTGAATAAATGTGATAGCATATGAATCGGGATGTGAACGAATGATACAGGATGTGAATGAATTGTTGGGGTAAAGGCATTATGCCCACCCTTATAGTGTGTACAAGCCCATAAGTTATAGTACATAGTACACTTAGTACTTTTAATGTACTAAGTGCACTATGTGTACTAGTGCAATATACATGTGTGATAGGGGAGTCGCACACTCACTTGATGAGTTGACTTATCCCCACAACTCTCTCTCACTCTCCCTTGTTTTCTCTGTGTATGTCTCCCACACATGAATTACTCTAACCCTAATTCTCCCACACAACTGGTATCAGAGCTAGAGGGAGGTTTGCCCAGCCAATCAGGCGCATACCTAGAAGCTCCAACTCGTTGAAGAAAGCACGGTGACCAGCATCTGTCCAGTGGCGCTAGAGGGAGGTTTGCCCAACCAATCAAGTGAGCGTTCGTAGAAGGCTGCCCAGGCTGCCTAGCGCAGTTAACCTACAGTAGCTAGGCGTAGGCAGCCCAGCCAGCGTGGGCTGCCCATTCAAACTCCAGCCAGTAGCGTAACGTGGGCAAGCGTGGCAGAGCTACCCGTAGCAAACCACGAACCAGAACCAGGCATGTAATCGTGAAGGCTAGGGATCGTTATTCATAAGGCGACGTCAACAAGCAACGCGTGTAGCACTACACGGCGAAGGCTACTAAGCGAAGTCGGTGGCGGGTGTCCATACTTTGGCGTAACCAGGCGCATAGCAGGCAAACACGCATGTAGCGCTGGGTGTAGACTGGCGCTAGGCGAAGTAGGCGGAAACACAAGCGAAGGTGCGTAAGCGTGGACACGTAACTGGCTGCGAACCAGAACCAGGCGTAACTGGCTGCAAACCAGAACTAGGCGCATACCTGGTGGTAGCCTATGTAGGTCCGTTGGCTTCATCGACTAGCCCCTTCTCCTCTATGGCAAACATCACCAGCAGCTAGGAGAAGCCTTGTACGCCTGCACTTGCCCATTTCTGCACAACAGCAGCAAAAATCATCAACCCCATTTTCGTGCAACAAAAAGAAAAATCAGAAAATTACAAGGTATTTGCCTCAATTTTTTTTCGGATTTGCAATTGAGCAGGTACAATCATTAATTGAGCACGTACAGGTGCCGAATTGCTCAATTTTGAGCAAAATTGGCAAAATTGGGTGACATTGGTCACAATCAGGATCAATTTGCAAGAAATTGCATGTCGAAATTTGGGGCTTTTGATGTAATTGTGCAATTAAGCACTCATACATGTTGTATGATGTGAGAAATCGCACATTTGGGCAAAATTACAGCAAATTGCAGTGCAAATCAAGGGGCTTTTGTGCCGATTGGATTGATTTGCATGCAGGCAATCGCATTTGATGCTGTGGATAATGTGTTGATGCCTTACAAGCACTCAATGTGCCTGTAAATCAAGGGGCTTTCATGTATTGGATGTATACGTGGCCAGGGGGAAGCATCGTGAACACTCTGGATGCCTTCATGTGCGTCAATGTACCATGTATGATCAGCAATTGATCTCAAATCAAGGGGCTTTTCAAGATTTTATGCTTGTTAAGCTTTTAAAAGCAGTAGGCAAGACATTTATGCCTTGATTCCTCAGAAATCAGCTTGCAGTCAAGGGGCTTTTGCCCAATTTTTGTTCGGGACTGTTGTATGCAGTGTACGGGACTGTAAAAGTCTGATTTTCACTCATTTGGACAGCCAGGAGAGCATTTATTGCTACTGTACCTGCTGGTACAGATTTGGCACAGCTTTGTGCAAGTTTTGGCATGGCTGTACACTGTTTTGAGTGACCAAAAGGCTCAATTTTAGCTGTTGTACTTGCCGGTACAGGTTTGGTACATCATTGGTTAGCACTTGGTACTGCTGTACAGTACTTTGGAAGGGCAACAGAGCACATTTAAGGTGCTGTCCAAAATCTGCAGCAACCAGATTTTGGTGATTTCATCACAAACAGTGGGAGAAAAGTTGCATTCGTGCTTCCGCAGTGGGAGATAAAGCTTGGGAGAATAACTGTGAGCACTTTGTGTGCTTTTGGTGCAGTGTTTGCACATTTTGCAGGGAGTCAGGCATTGACAGGTTGCATATTGCTATGGCAACCACAGGTGAGAGCTCTTCATTGCTTCACATCAAGAAGCTTGAAGGCTCACATAACTATGATATTTGGCAAACCCAGTGCTACAATGTGTTGCTCCAGAAGAAGCAGCATAAGCCTATCAAAGAAAGGGGTGTAATGCCCGCTTCTCTTACTGCTGAAGAGTGGGAAGATATGGATGAGCTGGCAAGATCTACTATCATGTTGTATGTGTCAGACTCATTACTTTTCAGCATTCGTGAAGAGAAGACAGCTTGGGGAATGTGGCAGAGATTGCAGGACTTGTATGCCCAACAAAGTGCCTCAAGCAAAGTGTATTGGTTGAAGAAACTCATAGGTCTTCAGATCAAGGAAGGGGCGTCTATGACAGCCCATCTAATGGTATTGTCAGCCAGGTCATTAATCAAAAGTTGGCAATGGACGATGAGTTCAAAGCCACTTTTCTCTTATGCACTTTGCCAGAGAGTTGGGACACTTTCAGGACAGCCACTAGCAATTCGAATGCTATGCTGTCATATGCAGATGTTGAGGGTGCTCTTCTTCAAGAAGAGATGAACAAGAAGAACAACTCTATTGGAAAGTCCAATGCAATGAATGCACGTGGGAGATCCCAACAAAGGGGAAAAAGCCAAGAACGGGGAAGGAGCAAGTCTCGCTCCAAAAAGGATTTGGAATGCCATTATTGTGGCAAGAAGGGACACATTAAAAAGCAATGCTACAAATGGAAAAATGATCAAAAAGAAAAGGGAAAAGGCAAAGACAAAGAGAAAGATGAAGCCAAAGATGTAAAGCCAAAGGGCAAAAGTGGAGTCAAGATTGAAGAAATCAATGTGTCACATGATGCAGGTGGCAGTGAGGATGGGATCCTATTTACGTCTTCACTTGATGCCCATTCCACTTCTTACAGGTGGTCATGTTATGCACTCATGGATCATTGATTCAGGTGCCTCCTTTCATGTCACAGGTTGCAGAGACTTGTTTGTCAGGTATACTGCTGGCAATGAAGGAGTGGTTTATTTGGGTGATAACCATGCATGCAAGATTCTTGGCAGAGGTGATGGTGAGGCTTGTGTTTTCAGATGGCTCACAGCTTATGCTCCATGATGTCAGGCATGTGCCTGAGATCAAGAAGAATCTGCTTTCTACTGGACAGCTTGATGATGCTGATTATGTTACCACATTTGGTCGTGGAAAGTGGAAAATTAGTAAGGGCTCACTGGTTGTTGCCAAAGGCTCTAAGGTGGACACTCTTTATTTCATGCATGCAGGTGTTTGTCACCATGCTAATGTAAATGCAACCGAGCTACCGGAAATTTCTATGTGGCATAGCCGGTTGGGACACATGAGTGTCAAGGGAATGGAGCAATTGTCTCGTTTGGGTTACTTGCCTTCTCTAAAGGTTTCAAGTTTTCAGTTTTGTGAGCATTGTATATATGGCAGGCAACTGCAGTGCCCCCACAAGAAAGCTCTTGGACAGAAAGATGCTCAGTTAGAGCTTGTGCATACAGATGTATGTGAGATGCCTCAGCTTTCTTTGGGAGGGGCAAAATACTTTGTGTCTTTTATTGATGATGCCACACGCAAGGTGTGGGTCTATCCTCTTCGTTTGAAGAGTGATACATTCTCAGTGTTTCAGAAGTTCGTTGCTCATGTTGAGAATCAAACTGGCAAAACACTGAAGGCTTTGCGTTCCGACAATGGTGGAGAGTATATGTCCAAACAATTTCAGCACTTTTGTGATGCTAAAGGCATCAAGAGGGAGCTCTCTACTCCTTATGATCCTCCACAAAACGGGACAGCAGAGAGGATGAACAGGACCATTCAGGAGAAGGTCCATTCTATGTTGTCACATGCTGCGTTACCTCATGGTTTTTGGGCTGAAGCTGTTATGACAGCCGTTCACCTTATAAACAGGTCACCTAACACGAGGCTTGGTGGGAAAGTGCCAGAAGAAGTATGGACTGGAAAGCCTCCGTCATACAAGCACTTGAGAGTGTTTGGTTGCGTTGCGTACGTGCACATACGCAGGGAAATGCGCACCAAACTTGATCCTAAGTCTCACAAATGCATATTCCTAGGATATGGTGACAGAGGTGAAATGGGGTATAGACTTTGGGATCCCGTGAATAGAAAGATTATACGCAGCAAATGATGTCATTTTTGATGAAACATGCATGTATAAGGAGCCTGCAAGGCAATAGGAGCCTGGCAGAGTCATCTTTGATGATGATGGACATCATGGACAACAACCAAGGCCTGTAAATCAGCCATTACAGCAGGAAAACCAGCCCTTAAATGGTGCTGAAAATGGTCCAAATGGACAGCCAGAGATGGCAGAAGATATCCCTATGGATATACCACAATTAGAGGAGATACCGGGCATGATTTTTCAGCCTTATGGCATGGAACAGGAGCCACCAATGGGTGATATGCAGGTTGGACAGCAACCTGCAAATGATGGTCATTGGGTACGGAGGTCCACTAGACCCTCCAGAGCCCCTGACAGGTTTGTTCCAGGGGTTGACTACTTGATGCTCACTGACGATGGGGAGCCCTCATGTTATAAGGAGGCTTTACAGAGGGCAGACAAGGCTTTATGGGAGCATGCGATGAAGTCAGAGATGGATTCTCTGCATAAAAATGGAACTTGGAAGTTGGTGCATTTGCCTGCAAGCAAGAAGGTTTTGCCATGCAAATGGGTTTACAGGCTCAAAGTTGCACAAGCCAAGGTACAAAGCCAGGTTAGTGGCTAAGGGCTTCAAGCAGGAATATGGTGTGGACTTTGAGGAGATCTTCTCTCCAGTGGTCAAAATGACCACACTTAGAGCTGTGTTAGCTTTGGTTGCACATGATGATCTGGACTTGATTCTGATGGATGTGAAGACTGCTTTTCTTCACGGTGATCTCCATGAGGAGATATATATGTAGCAGCCAGAGGGTTATGCAGTGAGTGGAAAGGAGAAGCTTGTATGCAAGCTGAAAAAGAGTCTTTATGGACTCAAACAGGCACCAACAAGGGAATGGTATCATAAATCTGATACATTCATGAAATCCCAGAAATTCAAGAGAAGTGACATAGATCACTGCTTGTACACCAAGAAAGCTTTGGATGGCAGTCTATTGATCCTCATCTTGTATGTTGATGATATGTTGATTGCCGGGAAATCTCGTAAGGAGATGGATGCCTTGAAGAAGAGGCTGCATAAAACCTTTGATATGAAGGATTTGGGTGATGCAAATCACATTTTGGGTATGCGGATACTTCGGGACAGAAATCAGCATGTGTTGTATTTGTCTCAGAAGGAATACATTGGCAAAGTTTTGCAGAGGTTCAATATGGATGGGGGGAAGAAGACTAGTACTCCTTTGCCTCCATATGTGAAACTCAGTGCTATGGACAGCCCACAGTCAGATAGAGACAGGGCTGATATGGCCAAGATTCCGTATGGTTCAGCTTGTGGCAGTCTCATGTATGCCATGGTTGCTACTAGGTCGGACATTGCATTTGCAGTGGGAGTGGTTTCTAGATACATGGCCAACCCTGACAAGAAGCATTGGGAAGTAGTGAAAGGTGTCATGAGATACCTGAAGGGCACACAGGATATGTGCATTTGTTTTGGCAAACAGGATGCATTAGTGCATGGTTACACGGATTTGGATTATGCCGGTCATCCAGATAACCAGAAGTCTACTACCGGTTATGTGTTTACATTCACAGGAGGTGCTGTGTCATGGATATCCAGGATGCAGAAGTGCACTGCCTTATCTACTACAGAGGCCGAGTATATTGCAGACACAGAGGCTTGCAAGGAAGCATTATGGCTATCTCGGTTAGTGGTTGATTTGGGCTATACAGGGGATATTCCATTGTTGCATTGTGATAGTCAGAGTGCCATCCAGTTGGCAAAGAATCCTGTCTTTCATGCAAAGACGAAGCATGTGGATGTGAAGTATCACTTCATCAGAGAGGTGATAGAGAACAAGCAAATTCAGCTTGTTAAGATTCATACGGATGACAACCCGGCTGATTTGTTGACAAAGAGTTTGCCTCTGGAGCGGTTTGCTCATTGCAGACACTTGATGGGCATGAGGCCAGTTTCAGCCTTGATATGGCCTTGTATATTATCATGTACATGCTGATTTTTCTTTTCCTTTACTTAAGGGCACTTTGCCTTTAAGTGGGAGGTTGTTGGGGTAAAGGCATTTTGCCCACCCTTATAGTGTGTACAAGCCCATAAGTTATAGTACATACATAGTACACTTAGTACTTTTAATGTACTAAGTGCACTATGTGTACTAGTGCAATATACATGTGTGATAGGGGAGTCACACACTCACTTGATGAGTTGACTTATCCCCACAACTCTCTCTCACTCTCCCTTGTTTTCTCTGTGTATGTCTCCCACACATGAATTACTCTAACCCTAATTCTCCCACACATGAATGATAAGGGATGTGAATGGATGTGATGTGACGTGAATCGGGATGTGAATGAACGATAAGGGACATGAATGAATGTGTTAGCATGTGAATCAAGATGTGAATGAATGAGATGTTATGTGAAATGAATGTGATAAGATGCGATGCAAACTAGATAGATGTTAATGTATGCGAAGTGATGAGATATATGTGTAGATGCAAGTGGGTGAGATCTAATGAGGATAAATGAGGAAATAAGTGATGAGATAGAAAAAGATGTGATTAGATGAGAATGGGAATGCTTATGGATAAGGTGGATTGATGTGTGGATAATGTGGATTGATGTGCATGGATGTTTGAATGATGTGGATTAACATGTGGATTGATGTGGATAGATGTATGGAAGATATGGATGGACATGTGGATAATGTGGATTGATGTGGATGATGTGGATTGGTGTGTGTATAATGAATGAATGATGTAGATTGATGTGGATGATGTGGATGGATGTATGGATGAGGTGGATTGATGTGTGGGTAATGTGGATTGATGTGCATGGATGTTTGAATGATGTGGATTGACGTGTGGATTGATGTGGATGGATGTATGGATGATGTGGATTGATGTGTGGATAATGCGATTAGATGTGATTTGATGTAGGAATGATGTGATGTGATAGGGATCGATGATGAAAATAAAATTGTGGTAAGATGAAATAAAGATGGGGTCTAATGTGAAAGGATGCGGAGTAATGAGAAAAGATGGAAATATTGTTGGAACTGTATTTGTTTGTGAAATCTGTTTTTAAATGACTGTTTTATGTCAAGAATACTGGGGAAGCATTTTGACTGCCTTGTGAATGAGGTCATGGAGACCTATCTGTTAACGTTGCAACTGCTGAATGAAGAGTCATCGTCGTAGGATGTCTTGCAAGGTCGGCCGAGGTCTTGACCAGCCTCGGTTTGATTAAATGGTGAGCTTCCGGTACAATGGATGAGGGACCAAGGAAGCGGCCTATGAGTGAAGCACTAGGTGACATGTGAAGGATCCTAGAGGGTACTAACCATACGGTGCTCGGGCTCTGGGTCGCTAAAGATACCCACGAGTACGTCGAGGAAGATATTCAAACAAGGAGTAAGAGTTGTTTTCTGAATTCGGGCATGGATCTGGTTGATTGACCTTGCTGGTCCTCAACGGATGAGTCCATGGCTCTTTTATATGGATATGTTGGTTGATATTGTTGATCTTCAACAGACATTTCATCTGCATATTTTTATGTGATTATATTGCCAGGTACTATGAGCTAGGAACTATTGAAAAGGCCCGAGTAAACAGGTGGTGAGCGTTCTGGTTGCCAATGATGCCATAGGTATACCAATGAAGGAAGGAATTGGAAATTTAGGATTCAACTGGATAATTAGAGGATTATGATCAATAACACTATGGTTTCATTAAATGATTGTTTTAAAGATTGTTGAATCTGTGAAAAAGGCAAGTTCATATTGGGTGTGTAAGTGGCGTGACTAGTTTTATGTTTGCATGAATATCTGGCTACTAGGGGGCGTGGGAACTCTTTTCCCTAGTACCCGGGACAAAACCTAACAAAATTCCTAATTGAATCCCATCACTACAGTGGTTGGGTAGTTGGCTAACCCATGGGACTACTGGATGGGGTTAGGCTTGACTGATGGATCCGTAAATCAAGACTCAATTTCTGTATAGTATGATAGATGGGGTAAATCCTGGATAAAAATTGTTCTATGGAAAAGAATCAACGGATGCGCCTCTCAATGAGGAAAAAAAGCGTTGGTCTCTATGATCCAAGTACAGTCTTTTTCCCTGATCTGACTATGGGACTTATGGGTTCGGTCAGATGAGTTCAGTTTGTTAAGGCTTTTGACTATGTTAGAGAAACGTTATCCTGGAGGAATCGCCCGTGCTTTCTGGGCAAGGGAAGTTTTTCCGAGTTCAATTTTGGAAGAACCGATGAATTAGTCTCTTGTCTGGATATCCGTGGGACCGAGACCCCGAGTGTGGGACCCTGCCCCACATAAGTAGTGCTACTTCCGCTAGCATCCCCAAATTCATTGTGCAGTGGGGTTTGGGATCTTATAGCTGGTATCAAAGCAAATTAGCTAATGAGGATCTGAGAAGCTAAAAATGTCAAAAATTTATGAAGAAGCAGTAAAAGGTTGTAATTGTGTGATAAAATTCATACAAATCAATTCAAACTGAAATTCGTAAATTGGTAATTGGGTCTTCACATGGAAGTACCGCAATTGTATGGAATCCCTGACTTGCTTGAGGCCTAGACATGATGGTATTTACCTTATAGCTCCAAGGACTGTGACTACCCGTATATACCGAGGGTATAACTACAACTCTTTACTGGCAGTATATACGAGTAAATCTAAGACTTGAAATTGTAATCATTAATACTATCAGGATGATGAATTCGAATGTGGTTGATATGATTTTAAATTCTGATTGAGAACTGATAAGTTGATTTGGATTCTGATTGAAAAATGAAGATTTTTAAATTTTGGCTGAATTGTAATAACTAAGCAAAACCACAATAAGGATGAATGGGACGAGTCCTTGTGATAATGTTCGTTAGCTGAAATGACGTTAATGACTTCAGCAAATCACTATGAGATTAGTGGATTGTGCTGGCAGATTGCTGTCATTTAACACTTGACCCAGTGGATCAAGTTAAGGGGTGTCAAATTAAAACTCTGTAAAATTGAAAATTTCCATGGCAGACTGTTCAGATAGAAATCTCGGTCTAATGGACCATTATTGTGATAAGGATTGAATGTTACGATCTGAGTAAATTATAATCTGATGATAAGTTTTATATAAGGGATCTTTATCCCAGGATTTTGTTGGGTACTCCAGACTATAAAGAACCCACCAGAATCAATTGGATCTTAAGGAAAAGAATTCTCCTCTAGTTTTGCGAGATGAGGACATCTCGCGTTTTTTAAGTGGGGTACAATGTAAGACTCCTCCCCAGCCTCTCAAGATGTCCAGTATCTTCCCCTGTATCAATCCCAACTTCAGAAATATAAAAGATCTTGTTTTTGCCTATTTTGGCCTAGAGAGAGAAAATGTTATAGAGAGAGATTATTCAAATTTTGAATATTTTTGGATGGAAAAATATCTCTTCTTATTAAAATAATTCCCCCGAAACATAAGTTCAAAAAGATTCTCAAAAGGTGCATTAGAAATCAAGTATAATCTATTCAAGAGGCCTTATCCTAGGGGTCGAGATTTTTGAAAAATTTTAAATTAAGGTTTTGAGGGGCCAATCAGATTCATCCAAATGTGTGGAGAAGATGAATAGAAGAAATCAATAAAATCTCCTAAAAATGAGTAAATACTCACATAAGATGAAGAGTGGACTAAGGACCAAAGGAATTACTAAAAAAATGGATTTTTGCCACCTCACAATGGGAATTCTCCCCTCATGAAGGAGGCGCCTACTTCACATGTGTGGTGGAGTTTAAAATTATCAAAAAATGAGATATTTTATCTCTCCTCTCTCCTAATTCAAGTCTAGTTCCAAAAAGTGACCTAAAAATAGTCAAAAATTGACCAAACTAATCTGGAAAATTCTAGAATCAGTTTGCTTGGTCCCCCTTTGTTGAAGCTTAATAGTGTTTTATACACTATTACTCTGCTCCACCCTAGAGCCAAGAACTATGAATTTCTTAATAATTCATTAGTTTTTTACCTTTCCCTCTTCTAAAGAATTGGTGGCCACTCTTGTTGCAAACAAGAGTAGATCCCTCAAACCATCAAGCCAAAGGAAAGCTCTCAGAAATTTATGTAAGTTAAAAATCTTACTTTTTCTTTATTCTTTTAATGGTTTTCTAATTTTTGTTATCTTTAAAATGATAATCTGATGATATGCCTTGCTGGAAAGGCTTTCCCCCTCTCTCATTCTTAAATTCAACCCTTCTTTATCCTAGATAAGTAATCTAATTGTTGGAATTAAAGTTTTCGTATTGTTTCTCTTTTAAAAGTGAAATTTGATTAGTTTAGAGTGCTTAAAACCATTTGGGGATAATTTTAAGTAACTTTAATATAGGAAAAATTGAAAAATGGTCAACCATACAAAGGAGGTTATGGCAAATTTTTATAAAAACTCGTGAAGTAAGTTTTATCTTTTATTATTCTAAAAGAGTAATCCCCATCAATTGTGCATCCTAAAAGTGTTATTTTGATTTTATGCATAGAAAGGTGCATAAAGAAATTTATTTTTATTTCAAAAGAGTTATTCTCATCAATTTTGATTTTATGCATAGAAAGGTGCATAAAGAAATATATTTTTATTTCAAAAGAATTATTCTCATCAATTTTGATTTTATGCATAGAAAGGTGCATAAAGAAATTTATTTTTATTTCAAAAGAGTTATTCTCATCAATTTTGATTTTATGCATAGAAAGGTGCATAAAGAAATTTATTTTTATTTCAAAAAAGCTATTCTCATCAAATTTGATTTTATGCATAGAAAGGTGCATAAAGAAATTTATTTTTATTTCAAAAGACTCATCAATTTTGATTTTATGCATAGAAAGGTGCAAAAAGAATTTATTTTTATTTCAAAAGAGTTATTCTCATCAAATTTGATTTTATGCATAGAAAGGTGCATAAAGAAATTTATGTTTATTTCAAAAGAATTATTCTCATCAATTTTGATTTTATGCATAGAAAGGTGCATAAAGAAGTTTATTTTTATTTCAAAAGAGTTATTCTCATTAAAATTGAATTTATGCATAGAAAGATGCATAAAAGATTTATTTTTATTTCAAAAATGTTATTCTCCCTAAAATTAAAATTATGCATAAATAGATGTGTAAAGAATCTTTATATAAAAAATAAGGATTCTCTTGCATTCTAAGAATGGATGTGATGAGATGGGATATGAATCAAATAGATGAGAATGAATGGATGGATAGATGTGATGAGAATAGGAGTGACGAGAATGTGAGGTGAATAGATGTGATGAGAAGTAATGTGAATCAAATAGATAAAAATGAATGGATGGATAGATGTGATGAGAATAAGAGTGACGAGAATGTGAGGTGAATAGATGTGATGAGAAGTAATGTGAATCTGATAGATGTGAATGAATGGATTGATGGATGTGGATGTATGTGAAGAATAGAAGTGGATGTATGTTAAAGAATGGATGTGGATGTATGTGAAGGATGTAAACTGGATAGATGTTAATGTGATAAGATGCGATGTAAACTGGATAGATGTTAATGTATGCGAAGTGATGAGATATATAGGTAGATGCAAGTGGGTGAGATCTGATAAATGAGAAAATAAGTGATGAGATAGAAAAAGATGTGATTAAATGAGAATAGGAATGCTTATGGGGTGGATGAGGTGGATTGATGTGTGGATAATGTGGATTGATGTGCATGGATGTTTGAATGATGTGGATTGACGTGTGGATTGACGTGGATGATGTGGATTGTTGTGTGTATGATGAGTGAATGATGTGGATTGATGTGGATGGATGTATGGATGAGGTGGATTGATCTGTGGGTAATGTGGATTGATGTGCATGGATGTTTGAATGATGTGGATTGATGTGTGGATTGATGTGGATGGATGTATGGATGATGTGGATTGATGTGTGGATAATGCGATTGGATGTGATTTGATATAGGAATGATGTGATGTGATAGGGATCGATGATGAAAATAAAATTGTGGTAAGATGAAATAAAGATGGGGTCTAATGTGAAAGGATGCGGAGTAATGAGAAAAGATGAAAATATTATTGGAATTGTATTTGTTTGTGAAATCTGTTTTGAAATGACTGTTTTATGTCAAGAATACTGGGGAAGCATTTTGATCGTCTTGTGAATGAGGTCGTGGAGACCTATCTGTTAAAGTTGCAACTGCTAAAACGGAGAGTCATGAGAGGATGTCGTGCATAGCAGCCTCGGTTTGATTAAATGGTGAGCTTCCGGTACAGTGGATGAGGGACCAAGGAAGCGGCCTATGAGTGAAGCGCTAGGTGACCTGCGAAGGATCCTAGAGGGTGCTGACCATACGGTGCTCGGGCTCTGGGTCGCCGAAGATACCCACGAGTACGTTGAGGAAGATATTAGAACAAGGAGTAAGAGTTGTTTTCTGAATTCGGGCATGGATCTGGTTGATTGACCTTGCTGGTCCTCAACGGATGAGTCCATGGCTCTTTTATATGGATCTGTTATTTGATCTTGCTGATCTTCAACAGACATTCCATCCGGATATTTTTATGTGATCATATTGCCGGGTACTATGAGCTAGGAACTATTGAAAAGGCCCCTGAGTAAACAGGTGGTGAGCGTTCTGGTTGCCAATGATGCCATAGGTACACCAATGAAGGAAGGAATTGGAAATTTAGGATTCAACTGGATAATTAGAGGATTATGATCAATAACACTATGGTTTCATTAAATGATTGTTTTAAAGATTGTTGAATCTGTGAAAAAGGCAAGTTCATATTGGGTGTGTAAGTGGTGTGACTAGTTTTATGTTTGCATGAATATCTGGCCAGGGACCTGGGAACTCTTTTCCCTGGTACTCGGGACAAAACCTAACAAAATTCCTAATTGAATCCCATCACTACAGTGGTTGAGCGGTTGGCTAACCCATGGGACTGCTGGATGGGGGTTAGGCTGGACTGATGGATCCGTAAATTGAGACTCAATTTCTGTATAGTACGATAGATGAGGTAAATCTTGGATAAAAATTGTTCTATGGAAAAGAATCAACGGATGTGCCTCTCAATGAGGAAAAAAGCGTTAGTCTCTATGATCCAAGTACAGTCTTTTTCCCTGATCTAACTATGGGACTTATGGGTTCGGTCAGATGAGTTCAGTTTGTTAAGGCTTTTGACTAAGTTAGAGAAACGTTATCCTAGAGGAATCGCCCGTGCTTTCTGGGAAAGGGAAGTTTTTTCGAGTTCGGTTTTGTAAGAACCGATGGATTAGTCTCTTGTCTAGATATCCGTGGGTGGTGGGCGAGGCCCCGAGTGTGGGACTCTGCCCCACGCAAGAAGTGCTACTTTTGCTGCTAGCACCCCCAAATTCGTTGTGCAATGGAGTCTGGGATCTTATAACTGTAAGGGTACTCAGCTCGTATAGATTGTTACACCTTACTCCTTTGCCAACTAACTTTCCAACATTATCAAGAATTTCTACTTTAGTTTTCTCGAAGTGTACTTCAAGTCTACATTCTATCATCACAACCAACTGATAGCAACAACAAGTTCCTCTTGATTTAAGGTGTGTAGAGCACATTTGATAGCTTCTTCTCTTCACCTATAGCTACTGAAAAGATGCAGGGGAGAAGAGAGCTTGAGATCTTGCAAGCACACACACACTCACACAAACCCTAGAAGAGAGCACACAAGGTGAGAGGCTGAAAATTCTTCTTCTTCTTCACACAAAAAAAAGGTCTACAAAGAACATAAAGTGACTAACACACATAATAGAGTATATACAAGCGGTCCATAATGTGAACACGCTAAGAGGAGTGGGTAGATGTGGACTAGTCGGTGTAGTTCATGTGTAGAAAGATATGTCAGTGCCAGCTACCAAACCCGCCAGTGATATAAATGTCGAACGGTCATACAGGCACCTCGTGAGTGTCAGCTCATGTTGAGTTTGACATCTCAATACTCCCCCTCGAGCTCTCCTCAAGCTCAACTCCATCTCATGAACTTCAAGTATATCTCAAAATATGCAAAGCTTCTCAACTCTCAATAAAGATTCAACAACCTGATCTTGTGTGCTGACGTAGGCCAAGGCGATGTCGCCTACCAAGACTCTCTCTCTCATGAAGTAGTAATGCACCTCAATGTTAAAGAGAATGTGGGAGAGCTTCAAACCCTAGCAATCAAACACACACACACACAAGAGAGAGCAAGACACACGAGAGAGATGGATAGCTGAATTTTCTTCTATCTTCTTCTTCTCTACTCAACCAACATAACATAAAGATAAGAGTACACACTACTACAACTACTACAAGATAAAAGGGTCGGTCCATAATGTGAACCCAACTAAATGAGCTGGCACTATAACTATGCTGTCTCTAGTAATCCAAAATGGCTGCCACCACAGCCTGTCATCCCACTGGCCGCATATCACCCATAATCTTACCAATGATGCTAGTGGTGTAGATGCAAAAGCTATCGCCTAGGCAGGTCATCAATGTCTTCCATAGCACTAATTGAGATTGATATCTCAACACTCCCCCTCAAGCTCAACTCCACACATTGCACTCCAAGTAAGATCCTAAACTTGTGGAGTTTCTCTGTGCCCAATGCCT
The DNA here is from genome assembly GCF_041138505.1 of Cibotium barometz. NCBI lineage: Eukaryota > Viridiplantae > Streptophyta > Polypodiopsida > Cyatheales > Cibotiaceae > Cibotium > Cibotium barometz. Next base: position 48,201,937 of record NC_141057.1, on the reverse strand, counting down.
TCGTGAGTGAAGATGGCAGTCACCTGATCCTCTGTGCTGACATATACCAAATCTATCTCTCCTGCTAGAACCTTCTCTCTCACAAAGTGATAATGCACCTCAATGTGCTTCGTTCTAGCATGATATATTAGGTTACGGACCAACTGTATGCTACTCAAGTTGTCACAATATATGACAACTGCCCTATCCACGGGCTCTCCCATGTCACGCACCAAGTAGCTTTTGAAACCAAGCTAACTCACAAGCTGCCATAGCAGCACCCCTATACTTTGCCTCTATACTCGACAAGGCAATTGTACTACTCCAACTCACAGTAGCACTCCCAAATGAGAACATAAAACCACTGGTAGATCTCATGTCTGCCAGCCCAATCAGCATCTGTGTACCCATGCAACTGTATCTCTGTACCAGCCTCATAGAAAAGTCCATAATCAATTATGGACTTTATGTACCTGAGGATCTGTCTAGCCCTTTTCTGATGTGTTCTTGCTTTGTGAAGAAGAATCCTCACCTAAAGCCTTTTCTTCTATGATCAGCATAGATATTAAGTCCCGAAAGTTGGGAATATTCTTCCTAACTGCAATGGAGGTCTTGAATGGCTTGTACTCTTTGCCAAGCCCATTCAAACAGACACTCACCAAATCATCATCCTCCACTGATACATTGATAGACCCAAGGGATTCAACAATGCCCTTGATCTTTAAGGCATATTCATTGATGGGCATGCTTTTCTTTTCCATAGTAGTATGTAACTCTTGCTCTTTAACTATAACTTCCTTGCCTTTGTGTTAGTCTAGAACATCTGAACTAGATTCTACCATGCCGGAGTGTTTGCATCCTGTATGTGTCCTATCTAGTGTCTGTGACACTAATTGAAAGCTAGTACATGACTTTTCTTGCACCTTGATTCCAATCCTTGAATGCCTTTATATCTGCAGGAGTGACATTCTCCTCAGATAACTCTGGAGGCTCATCATTGTCTCCTTCTACATAATCCCAAAATCCTTTACCCATTAGGAAATTGGTCATTCTAAACTTCCAGTCATGGAAGTTATTCTTATCTAGCTTCTCACTAACAATCTGATTAATTTCGTCAGACATGTTTTCCTGCAGCAACAATCAAATAACCTATAAACAAACAACTTCTGTATGTAACCTGTAATACAGTAGTATCTCCTGTAACTGTTGCAGCAGCAAAAGTACTTCAGCACAACTTGTGTGTCACCAAATGTGACCAGAGTACATGTACATACACCAAATATCAACAATACATGTGCAAACCCTATTCGCACTTCCAAAATGCACTGTTGCACTGCAATAACCAGATTTCGAGCATAAACAGTTCTCTACCAGAACTTCCAGCAAAAATACCCTGCAGTGACAAAACGGGGCCTGTAACGCGCCCAGAACTCAAATCTGGCTTAAAAAATATTATCCAGCAAGATAGTATACCTACCCTGTAGCTCCATTCCCATGAAGAAAGCTCCTCAATTAGAGATGTGTAGCTCCCAGAGCGTTATGTGTGTAGCCCCTTGTGAAGCTAGAAAGCGGAAGGTTGATTTACACATTCGTATTCATGAAGAGGTATGGCAGCTCTAAAAAAACCCATCCTTTTGATGCACAATCTATCCAAGCTCGTAGGATAGCTAAGGAGAAAAATGTAGATCTTTGGGTTGATGGGCATCTCTATCCAGTCGACCCTCCATTAAGAGCAAACCCTCCTTTCCGCAATTTATCATCTTTTATGCAATTTGTTGATTAGAGCTTGGCTTGTTAGGATACTGCATCCACATCCACATTCACATCCATACATCCACATCCACATCCATATGCATACATCCATACATACACATCCACATTCACATCCATGCCATTAGTTTTTGACATTTTCCTCTTCCAAAGATTGGTTGGCCACTCTTGTTCAAACAAGAGTTGAACCCTCAAACCATCAAGCCAAAGGAAAGCTATCAAAGTCATTAGTAAGTTGGTGATTCTTCTTTCCTTCAATTATTTTATGGATTTTATGGTTTTAAATGGTTTTTATGCTTTATGTCTTCTCTATAATGTTAGGCCTCATTACAAAAGACATTCCCCTCTCTTCTCTAACAAAACCAACCATTCTCTATCCTAGGTGAATGGTTAATTGATTAATGTCAAGTTTTCTTTTTATAATGATTATTTTATAAAAGTGTTACTTTTAGCATAATTGAATTTCATACATAGAGGTATGCATAAAAGATGATTATTTTATTATAAAAGTGTTACTTTTAGCATAATTGAATTTCATGCATAGAGGTATGCATAAAAGATGATTATTTTATTATAAAAGTGTTACTTTTACAATAATTGAATTTCATGCATAGAGGTATGCATAAAAGATGATTATTTTATTATAAAAGTGTTACTTTTAGCATAATTGAATTTCATGCATAGAGGTATGCATAAAAGATGATTATTTTATTATAAAAGTGTTACTTTTAGCATAATTGAATTTCATGCATAGAGGTAAGCATTTTCTCCAAATCTAAGAGCTTGGCCTACCGAATAAGGAAAACTAAACATCCTTGAGCGGATTGCAGGTGCAGAATCACAAACAATATCAGATTTGAGTTGCCCAAAGCAAAGAAAAATTTCTGTTTTGCAAGCTCTCCATTGAAGCTTGATAGTGGATGTATGATGCAAATGGTTGCAAATCTGGCAAAGATTCATGTATTTGGCAATGGGAATGTGTTGGCAACTCATGTGCAAGCCCTAGAGTGAATTTGGAGCAAGTGTGATGCATTGAAGTGATTGGAAAAATACTGTTTTGAAGCCCTCACAAAAACAGTGAATCGAGAGGCTCATGTTTTATGGAATTGGAGCCGATTTTTTACAAAAATCATCAGATTGATGGATTGGGTGCATGCCTAGGGGTGTTGGGAACTCCCATATAGCATCATTAGCCCCACAAACAACTCCCCAAATCCCCCTAATTGCAGGCCGTGCAACCTGGAGGCTAAAATTTACCTCTTCTTGCATGGTTAAGGTTTAATTGAAGCTTGGATGGTTGATTATCTTCACAATTCTCTTAGAAATAATGTGATACACACAGAGGAGAAGTATGCTATGTGGTTTGTTGGAGCAATTATGCATTTGGGAGCCAATTATGAGCTGATTAAGAATGCTGTAAACTATGATTATAATGAAACAGAGGGTCGTTAATCGACTAATTACTCCCTCAACTTTTACAATTGATCTAATTCCTTTTACATGGAGTTAGTAGACATCATTGCTAAGCTAATGAATACATGTTCCCTCAATTCGAACAAGAATTGAAGAAATTAGAGCACTTTTCCTACTAGTTTTTTCTCAAAACAGAGAAGGGGATTTGATATTTCTAGTATGTATGGACCTTGGTTGGTGTTAATATAAAACATTGAGCTTGTCCAGGTGTCAATCCAAGTTATCCACACTTGATTGAACCACTATATTGCATTTGGAAGCCTTGGAAAGTGCGCCAAAATAGGGTATTTTGGACTACGTATGCTAGTTCAATTTGAATGCACTCAGTGTGATTTTCTACATCAACAGTGAAGCTAGTTGAGTACTTTGGAGTATCTGGGACACTTATTAAAGTGTGGTTGAGCTGAGGAAGGCTCATTTACAGGATTGGATGTGTGTAGAAGGTACATTTACATTGAGCAAATATGTCAAACAACCCAGTACAAATTATGGGTGAGAAGTTGGATAGAAAGAACTTCCAGGCATGGAAGTACAGGATCAAAAGCTTTCTGATGGGAAAAGGATTTTGGAACCTTGTTACAAGTGCAAAGCGATCTAGCCCGACAACCTACACAACGACAGGTTATAGCTTATAAGCAATGGTCAGAGAGAGCATACAAAGTTTTGCATTACTTGTCTATATGTATCTCGGATGCTATACTCATACATATACATGATGCTGAGAATCCCAAGGATGCATGGGATACTTTGATAGAGCTGTTTGATACAGATACTATACTAGTGCTTGTAAGTCTCACTTGAGACAACAGATTCACAATGTGAAGTGGAAAGAAAGGAGTATTCATGATTATGTACAAGAGATTAAGAAGTATGTAGATGCATTGGCAACTATCAATGGCCCCATGCCTGATGATGATTTGGTAGACATTGCCTTGTGTGGTCTTGGGGGCAAGGAGTACAAGTCTTTTGATACATCTATCTCTGTTCGGAGTACAGGTTTACCAGATTCTGATGAGTTGGTTTCACTCTTGCTTGTTGAGGAAATCAAACTTAATGACTCTTTTCATGATGCATCTACTAGCCATGATGATCATGGCAGGAATCAGGCTTTCTATTCACACAAAGGGGATTTAGAGGCAGGGGGAGGTTTGCACCACGAGGTCATGGTAATGGTCGTGGATGGCAGGATAGGTCACCACAATAGAATTTTTAGCCTTCATATGGTGCTAGAGGTGGTCGTGGATATAAGGTAATCCTCGTGGAAGAGGATGTCGGCAAGGCCAACAAGCATCTATGCAAAATATGGAATGTCATTACTATGGAAAGTTTGGTCATATAGCACGTGACTATTACCGCAAACAAAATGATTTTAGAGGGGGTAGAGCACAACATGGTGGAAATTATACAAATAGTGAAAATTTTGCACAACATGGTGGAAATTATGCAAATAGTGAAAATTTTGCCCAACATGGTGGAAATTATGCAAATGGTGGAAATTTTGCATCAAGCAATCATGATGGTAGTGCAAATCACTTGTTTGCCATGAAACATGTCGTGGGATCTATGATGACACATGGTGACAGGTGATGACACTTGGTATATGGACTCTGGAGCATCAAACCATATGATTTGTCATGGCGAATGGTTTGAACATATGAAGCCAATGGATGTGAAAGGCTATGTGGAGACAGGTGATGATTCTCAGCATGCTATCACTCATGTTGGGAGTGTACCATTGGTGATGCACAATGGTGAAATCAAGTCTATGTCAGACATCTTATATGTGCCTTCTATTAATGAGTTTAGCCTCAATTGGTCAAATGGTTGAGCAAGGTTTACAGGTTTGTTTCAATGAGCATGGTTGCTTCGTTGAGGATTTCAAAAATGGATGTAGAGTCATTTGCCAAAGGCAAGAAAGAAGGCAGGTTATTTAAATTGGATGCTGGGATTCCTGAGTTGAAATTGGCTATGTTCTCTAAAAGCCGAAATGTGGTACAAGACATTGAAATGTGGCATAAAAGGATTGGACATGTGAACATACAAAAGTTAAAGAACATGCAGGCAAGAGGCATTGTTGATGGGCTGCCTAGATTCAAGTATGATGGAAATATGCATGTATGTGATGCTTGCCAGTTTGGAAAGCAAGCAAGGTTGCCATTTCCTAAAGAAGGCAACATGAGTAGCATGCCACTTGAGATTTTTCATAGTGATGTATGGGGTCTTGCACAAAACCCATCCATTAAAAGCAGCATGTATTATGTGACATTCATTGATGATTTCAGTAGAATGACTTGGATTTACTTTCTCAAAGAGAAGAGTGAAGTATTGGAAAAGTTTATGGACTTCAAAGCTTTTGCAGAGAAGCAATATGGCTCTTGGATAAAATGTTTGAGGACAGATGGAGGTGGTGAATACACCTCACATGCTTTTGAGAACTTCTTGAGAAAGAATGGCATAAGAAGGTAGCTAACTTGTAGGTACACACCTCAGCAAAATGGTGTTGCTCAGAGGAAAAATAGAGTCATTGGTGATGTGGCTAGGGCAATGTGTAATGAAAAGAGCATGCCCGACTATTATTGGGCAAAAGCATGTGCCACAGCGATGTATGTACTTAATAAGGCACCCACAACTACCATACATAGAAGTACGCCAGAGATGTGTCTTACAGGTTTTAGGCCAGACATTGGACACCTCAAAGTGTTTGGTAGCATAGCTTATGTGCATGTGCCAAATGAGAGAAGAAAGAAGCCAGATCCTAAGGCAAAAAAGTACATTTTTGTTGGGTATGCACAGGATCGCAAGGCATATAAATGTTACAATCCACATACTAGGCAAGTGGTTATTTCACGAGATGTGGTGTTTGATGAACTTGCTAGTTGGTACAAGGCAAAGGATGAGGGTGTCATTGATTCCATTGATACTGATGTGCATGTGAACTTGCACAAACAAGTTCTATTTCTATGTCTGGGCCAGCAGAGTCTGAGAGTAGCATTATACGTCCATTGTCAAGATGCTTGAGACATGAGAGTGTGAGCATTCGTGTGGATAAAGGGAAAAAGAAGGTTGAAGGAATTGGCATTACAGGTTATGAGTCGTCAAGTTCAAAAAGTTTGGATGAGGAACTTGGCATACCAGTTTTATGCACACCAGGTGCAAGGCAAGTTAGATATGTGCCTCCACATGCTAGAGTGACAGGTGTTCAGAGTGATCCGCATGCATTGCGGAGATCCCAAAGGGTCGAGTATGCAGTTTTGGCAGGTTGATATATCATGACTATGCTATGCATTACGCATATATGACCTCTTTGGTGAAGCATGTGGAACCTACATGATATACATAAGCTATTGGGAAGCATGTATGGGAGAAGGCAATGGATGTTGAGATGGACGCATTGGTCCATAATGAAACTTGGGATTTGGTTGCCTTACCACACAAGGCAAGAATGTCATTGGTTGCAAATGGGTTTATAAGGTGAAATGCAAATCAGATGGTTCCATTAAGTGCCATAAAGCACGGCTGGTAGCTAAGGGTTATACACAAACCCAACGCTTGGATTATGATGAAACATTTAGTCCAATTGTTGCAAAGATTGGAACAGTGAGAGCAGTCATTGCTATGACTGCATAGCAAATGGTTGGGAAATGCATCAAATGGATGTGAAAAATGCATTTCTAAATGGTGATTTACAAGAGGAAGTTTACATGGCATAGCCAGAAGGATATGTACACCCAAGGTACCCCACTCATGTATGCAAGTTAAAGAAAGCATTATATGGTTTGAAGCAAGCACCTCATGCTTGGAGTGATAAGATAAGCCGATATCTTATCTCCATTGGATTTCAGGTTTCTTCAGCAGATTCTTCACTCTATGTGAAGAAAATAGATCATGGGATTGTCCTGCCTATCATCTATATGGATGACTTGATTGTCACAAAGAGATCATGCTACAGATGTTATGCATGTCAAGAAGGCATTGAGTGGGCAGTTTCATATGAAAGACGGGTGAATTGAGATATTTTCTTGGGATTGAAGTGATCAAAGACCATGCAGGGACATGGTTAGTGCAACGCCAAAATGCATTGGATATGTTGGCAAAATATGGGTGACAGGGTGTAAGCCAATGAGTACACCTTTGGAGCAGAATGTGAAGCTACGGGTTGATTTTGGTGAAGAGTTGGATGATCCATCTATGTACAGAAAGATGGTTGGTAGTCTTATTTACATGACTATCATACAACCAGGGATCTTAGTTATGCTGTGAAGCTAGTAAGCCAATTTATGCAAAGCCCCAAAAAACCTCGTTTGGATACAATGAGACGCATTATGCGCTATGTAAAGACCACTGCACATTATGGTCTTCTTTATGAGCATGGTAAATGCTTGGATGTACACGGCTACACAGACGCAGATTGGGTAGGTAGCTTGTATGACAGGAGGTCCACTAGTGGTTATGCCTTTACATTTGGAAGTGTAGTGGTGAGTTGGAGCAGTAAGAAGCAACCTACTGTTGCTTTATCTAGTACATAGGCTGAATACAGGGGTGCATCCATAGCTCCATGTGAAGGAGTATGGTTAAAGAGTCTCTTGGCTGATTTGGGTGAGCCTATTGATGGCAAGGTTGTCATTCATTGTGACAACATGAGCAGCATGAGCAGCATACAGTTGGCCAAGAATCCGGTCTTTCATGCGCGGACCAAACATATAGAGGTCCACTATCATTTTGTCATAGAGAAAGTATTGGATGATACAGTAGATTTGCAGTATGTGAAGACTAAAGAGCAGGTGGCCGACATCTTTACAAAGCCACTTAGCAAGGAGAAGTTTGAGTACTTCTGTACTATGTTGGGAGTACATGGGATGAGCTTGAGGGGGAGAGTTAAGAGCTTTGATATCCCACAAGCTCATCTACATCTTCATCTATGGCAGTACATCATGAGCTTGAGAGGGGCTGTTGAGATTCAAGCTCGATGTCAGCTTGTGCCAATTGCACTATGTGCTAGCGTGTTAGGTAGTAGCATGTGTGAGACATAAATGACCGTGTCCAGCTGGTCATAGTTGTGTGGACATTAGCTAGGGTTAGCTGTGTGTGGACATAACACAAGTAGTGTGTTATAGCTTTTGGATTATGGCTCTATGCATCATGTGAGAAGGGACATGGCTTCCCTCTATGGCTAGGTTTTGACTAATACATTAGGGTTTGCTCCTGTCTGTGTGTGCTTTCTCCCTCTACTTGTTTTTCATCAAATCTTTCTCTCCACATGCAATCCCAAATCAACAAAGTAGCTTGCGTAACCAAGCTACCTCACATGCTGCCACCGCAGCTCCTCTGTACTCTGCCTCTATAATTGACAAGGCAACTGTTGCTTCTTGCTGCTCCATGTCACACAGCAACACTCCCCAACAAAAACATAAATCCACTGGTAGATCTCCTGTCTGAAATCCACTGGTAGATCTCCTGTCTGAAATCCACTGGTAGATCTCCTGTCTGAAATGCTACCTGCCCAATCTACATCTGTGTACCCATATAGCTCCAATGGTACACCTGCTGCATAAAACAATGCATAATCAACAGTGGCCCTCAAGTATTGAAGTGTACGTCACACACTTTCAAGATGTGGTTTGCACTCAACCTGCATAAATTAACTCTCTAAGCCAACACTGTAGCTGAAATTTGGCCTGTTGATCGTGACATAGATCAAACTCCCCATAATCGTCCTATACATAGTGGGATCCTCCAACACATAACCTGGCATTTTAATCTAATGGCACCGAGATTGGCTTACAATTAGCCATCCCATACTTGGACAACATGTCCAATACATACTGTCTCTATGATAGCCAAATACCCTCAGGTGTGCGAATGACAATCCCACAATGTAGCGTAGATCTCCCAAATCCTTCATCTCAAACTTCCTTTTGAGAAGACTTTTCACATGCTTAATCTCTTCCAAGTTGTCACCCCCAACACTAAGATCATCTACATACATGGTGATGGTCACAATACCCTTATCACTCTTGCGCACACACAAAGAGTGATATGCATCTACCATATGAAAACCAATAGTGACAAGATACTCAGCAATCTTGTCATGACATGCTCGTGGAGCTTGCTTCAGCTCATACAAGGCCTTACGAAGCTTACACACATACTTTGGGTGACCTGTATCCTCAAAACCTGGTGGTTGATCCATATACACCTCTTCTTGCAAGTCACCAAAACACATTTTTGACATCTATCTGATGTAAAAACTAGCCTTTAGTTGCAGCCACCGCAATCACAACTCTCACAGTTGCCATCTTTACAACTGGGGCAAATGTCTCCTCGTAATCAATCACATGTGTCTGCACATATCCTTTGGCTACCAATCTAGCCTTGTACCTGCTTATGCTACTATCACTGTTATGTTTCACCTTATACACCCACTTACAGCCAATAGCTTTCTTGCCTTCAAGCAATGGCACCAAATCCCAAGTCTCATTTCCATACAATGCATCCATCTCCTCATCCATAGCTTTCTCCCAACACACATTTACAAATAGCCTCATCAAAACATGTGGGTTCTACAACCTGCACAACTTTTGCCATATATGCATTGTGATGTGCCACACAACCATCATAAGTCAACCTCTGCACATGATTTTTGACTCTTCCAGATCTTCATAACTTTGCATTCATGGCTTCCATAGCCTTCTTCACACCAGGTGTCCTCATTGTTTGCTGGAATCCCAACCTCCTCATCAAGGCTCATCTCCGAGCCACTAGAATCTCCATCAAACACAAGAGAATGCCTTGCAAAAATGTCAGGCATACCAAGGGGCTCAACCACTTTCTCTTTGCCTTTATGTGATGTACCAACTACATTTTCAGGACTGGTATTATGATGCAGCCTGCCACTCCATGGTCTATCAACAGGACCGTTGGATGAGGACTCTCCTAGTCCACTTAATGACTATGATTACTGACTTGCATTCTATGCAACCACATGTCCACTTAATGACTATGATTACTGACTTGCATTCTGTGCAACCACATTTCCACTTACATCAACCCTAACAACATTCTTTCAGCAGGATACCAGCTACTCATCGCATCAAATACAACATCCATGGTTACCCTCAATTCACATATAGCATGATTATAACATCTATATCCCTTTTGCTCAAGGGAATACCCAATAAACACACATTTTTTTGCTTTTGGATCCAGCTTAGTACACGTAACTCATCTGGCACATGCACATATGCAATACATCCAAAAACTGTCAAGTGAGACAAATCAGGCTTCTTGCCAATAAACTTCTCCTCTTGTGTTACATCATGTATGGCCTGTAGGAGTCCTGTATCCTCAAAACCTGTTGACTGATCCATATACACCTCTTCTTGCAAGTCACCATGCAAGAACACATTTTTGACATCTATCTGATGTAAAAACTAGCCTTTAGTTGCAGCCACCGCAATCACAACTCTCACAGTTGCCATCTTTACAACTGGGGCAAATGTCTCCTCATAATCAATCACATGTGTCTGCACATATCCTTTGGCTACCAATCTAGCCTTGTACCTGCTTATGCTACTATCACTGTTATGTTTCACCTTATACACCCACTTATAGCCGATAGCTTTCTTGCCTTCAGGCAATGGCACCAAATCCCAAGTCTCATTTCCATACAATGCATCCATCTCCTTATCCATAGCTTTCTCCCAACACACATTTACAAATAGCCTCATCAAAACATGTGGGTTCTACAACCTGCACAACTTTTGCCATATATGCGTTGTGATATGCCACACATAACCATCATAAGTCCACCTCTGCACATGATTTTTGACTCTTCCAGATCTTCGTAACTTTGCATTCATGGCTTCCATAGCCTTCTTCACACTAGGTGTCCTCATTGTTTGCTGGAATCCCAACCTTTTCATCAAGGCTCATCTCCGAGCCACTAGAATCTCCATTAAACACAAGAGAATGCCCTGCAAAAATGTCAGGCATACCAAGGGGCTCAACCACTTTCTCTATGCCTTTATGTGATGTACCAACTACATTTTCAGGACTGGTATTATGATGCAACCTGCCACTCTATGGTCTATCAACAGGACCGTTGGATGAGGACTCTCCTAGTCCACTTAATGACTATGATTACTGACTTGCATTCTGTGTAACCACATTTCCACTTACATCAGCCCTAACAACATTCTTTCAGCAGGATACCAGCTACTCATCTCATCAAATGCAACAGCCATGGTTACCCTCAATTCACATATAGCATGATTATAACATCTATATCCTTTTTGCTCAAGGGAATACCCAATAAACACACATTTTTTTGCTTTGGATCCAGCTTAGTACATGTAACTCATCTGGCACATGCACATATGCAATACATCCAAAAACTATCAAGTGAGACAAATCAGGCTTCTTGCCAGTAAACTTCTTCTCTTGCGTTACATCATGTATGGCCAGTAGGAGTCCTGTTCATGATATAAGCTGCTGTAGACACAGCCTCAGTAGCCCAATAGCTATGTGGCATATTCTTCTCAACCCATCAATGTTCGTGCTATCTCTACAATGTGCCTGTTTTTTCGCTCAGCAACTCCATTTTGCTGTAGAGTGTATCTACATGTAAATTGTCTCTGAATTCCATTCTTTCGCAAGAATTCAGAGAACTCATTGGGGAGAAGTATTGTCCCCCTCCATCTGACCTTAGGCACTTCACATGCTTTCTTGTCTGTTTTTCAACCATAACTCTGAAGTTCTGAAAATGAGTGAACACTTCACTCTTCTCCTTCATGAAGTGCACCCACACTTTCCTTGTGTGGTCATTAATGAATGTTACGTAGTACTTGCACCACCCATAGACATAGTCTTCGCAGGACCCCATACATCTGAATGCACAACATCTAGTACATTTCTGCTCACATTTCTGTCATGTGGAAATACATGTTTTTTTTTGGCTTTCCAAATTGACATACATCACAAAATGTCTACATACCTTCAACTTTAAACTTAGGCAGCCCTATGACAATTTGTTTAGTTTGCATAGACTTCATTCTCTGCACATTGACATGCCCAATTCTCTTATGCCAAATGTCTGTATCTGCAAAAACTCCTGAACTATTTGCAAACATTGCAGCACTCACTTCACGCATATTCACATTCAATGTAAACATTCTGCCCACTCTATTGCCTTTTGCAACCAACATACACTTATCTTTAAAGTCTTCTACATAGCAGCCCCATCAAGGTTAAATCGAACCTGCAAACCCTGCTCAATCATCTGGCCAAAATAAACCAGATTCTTTGTAATGTTTGGAACATGAAGTACATCTGCAAGGTACTTCACCTTACCATCCTACATAGACAATGGCACATCCCCAACAACATGGGCAATCGGATGAGCAGTGTCATCCCTTGTTTCAACAAAACCTGGTCTTTAAAGACTCTTCATTTCCTTGAACCACTCACCATGACTTGTCATGTGGTTTGACGCACCTGAATCAACATACCATACATCATCCTTACATGCTGCTACATCATTTTCAGACATAGCATTAAACACATGTTGCATAACAAACAACCTCTCATTATCCTCATTATTTCTGCTAAGGATGCATAATTGTTTTATTGCACTTTTCCATTTCACATGTCACTCTGCTTCTTACCAACCATGCCAGTGGTGTAAGTGTGGGGCCTATCCCCCAGGCGGGTCATCAGTGGCCACCGCCTCACTAGACGAGCTCGATATCTCAACAGGAGGCTCACAGTGGCAATGCTGGTGGACATTTCTCAGGAGAGATTACAGGTCGGAAAATCCTGTAGGCTAGTTTATGGTGGCCTCTTGTACTTAAAGATGCTCATAAGTTCTCCAGAGAGTGTCTACAGTGTCAGAAAATGGGACAGCCAGGATCATCAGACAGAATGCAAGATCATCCAATAATGCCTTTGGAACCATTTCAAAAATGGGGGCTTGACTTTGTAGGACCAATTAAGCCAAGAGCTAGCAGAACAGGTGCCAGGTATATACTAGTGGCTACTGATTATGCCACAAAATGGGTAGAGGCAGTGGCTTTGAGAGATAACAAGGCAGCTAGTGTAGCAAGGTTCCTATACAAGAACATAATGACTAGGTTTGGATGTCGTGTGGAGTTGGTCTCTGATCAGGGGGACACATTTTTTAAATTCGGTAATTCAGGAGCTGACAAGGACTCACATGATGGTACACAAGAAATCATCATGTGAGTCCTTGGAACCATTTCAGAATGCAAGATCATCCAATAATGCCTTTGGAACCATTTCAAAAATGGGGGCTTGACTTTGTAGGACCAATTAAGCCAAGAGCTAGCAGAACAGGTGCCAGGTATATACTAGTGGCTACTGATTATGCCACAAAATGGGTAGAGGCAGTGGCTTTGAGAGATAACAAGGCAGCTAGTGTAGCAAGGTTCCTATACAAGAACATAATGACTAGGTTTGGATGTCCTGTGGAGTTGGTCTCTGATCAGGGGGACACATTTTTTAAATTCGGTAATTCAGGAGCTGACAAGGACTCACATGATGGTACACAAGAAATCATCCCCGTATCATCCGTAGGCAAATAGACAGGCGGAGAGTTCAAACAAGATTTTGCAACAAGAGGCATTATCGCCTGTGGTTGTAGTAGGAGGTGATATGGCTAAGGGTCAGAATTTGATGGTTAGTACATCTGAGGAGACGGAAAATCAGTTTGAATTGGTGAAGACGTCAAGACCTTTGGCGGATGATGCAGAGATTTCGGGAAATAAATACAGCAACAGAGGATGAAGGGGATGGAGCATTTTAGGAGGGGGATGGTGGTTTTTCTGCTTGATCGTATGTTCGGTACCTTGGATTTGGTTCCAGGCACTACCGTTTGCTATCAAGTAGGAAGCTGCTATCCTAAATCAATAGAGAATTTTTGGACGGATCAAGGGATTATGGAAAACGGGTCCGCCTGGTCAGGCTTAGGCCACCGGGTTGTGCCAGTCAGTGTTAGGGCTCTACTTACAGTATCATAAATTATTTTACTTTGTTTTTAGTTTTCAAGTTTAGCAATTCCTTTTGTAAGTCTTTTTGCAAAATACCTGAGTCGGACTTTCATTATGTCTTGGGGAATTCCGATGAAGGAATGCGGTTATAACCACTTGTAACTGATGCGGGCTTTTAATCAGCCGTACTATTGTGTTTTGGATATGATGAATTAAGGAGTTCCGTCTGTGCTCTGCAATGGCATTCGGACTCATTTCTGTCATCCACATGTGTATTTCTGATTTCAGTCTTACTTTCATGTATCCGAATTAGGTTTAGTGAAAGTCTGATTTGAGTCAGGAATATACATGTTAGACCTCCCACCAACTAGAGGGGCCTATAGGTTGCTCATTGGAAGGCCTTGGTTGAGGGCAGCTCAGGTGATCTATGATTGGGGCCTCGACAACTTGCATATCCCTAACCAGGAGGGGACGGTGACCTTGCCCTTGGAAAAGGCCCTGATGAGAGTGCAAGGGGCACTGCCCTACATGACATGATTCCCATTTAGAAGGGAGGAACCAGTGAAGAGGAAGAAAAAGAGCTACCCAACCCGTGGTTGGAGTTCATGACAGATGAATGGCAAGGATTGCCATTGGATGAGGCCTAGCATTCATTCGACTCAGAATGAAAGGCGGCAGAAGGAACCAATGAAGAGGAAGAGAAGGAGCTAGCCAGGAGTTCATATAACAGAGGAATAGCAAGGATTACCATTGGATGAGGCTTGGGATCCATTCGGCTCATA
The DNA here is from genome assembly GCF_041138505.1 of Cibotium barometz. Lineage (NCBI taxonomy): Eukaryota > Viridiplantae > Streptophyta > Polypodiopsida > Cyatheales > Cibotiaceae > Cibotium > Cibotium barometz. The sequence goes on along the minus strand of NC_141057.1, from coordinate 48,186,930 downwards.
AGGAGAGGCGGAAGAACTTCATGGAATTTGTTAAATTTGTATGGGGAGTTCTAGTGCAATATGGTGGGCATAGTGGAGTTGGACCTAGACCCCATTCAAGAGGTGTCCCAAGAAGAAGAGCTTTCAGAAGAAGCAATAATATGGGATTGGACATAATCCTTGCTTACTTTGGCCTCCTTCTCTACAACAGTGTCTCAACAAGAAGCGATAGAGGTCATAGGTCTAGGGGAACTAGAGTTTTCTAGACAACCAAGAAAGAAGGTCTCTCAAAAGAGGAGTCATCAAAGGCGCCTATCACCCCTCCTAGACGCACTCGCGGAGAGGTGGGCATAGCACCTCCAGACTAGGGAGGAAGCCTTGCTAGTTGAAGAGATACCCGCTGGATGGAGGAACGCATTGGTGATTCCCTCTGGACATCACCCTAGCCCATGACCTATTATCTCACCATCAAGTAGCACTAGGCATAGCTCCTCTTCCAAGCACCACTTTCCACGAGGAGGTGAGAGAGCTGAACATGGGCATAATAGAGGAGCGACACCCCATCTTAGTGGGTAACTTGGGTCTGGGAGGACCCTTTTGCTCTTCAGAGAATCACCAATTACATGCACAAAAGTTTTTGTTGTAATTATGGAGTAGACACTGCCCTTGACCAATCCATAAGGCAAGTGGTAAGACCCTCCCTTTCCCTTTCCCATATAAATCTACCTCATAACCATTACTCTAAGAAGGAAGGCCCTCATTGCCCATGGAGGAGGTATGGTATTCAAGGAAGCATCAAGCATGTTGAAGGAACATCTTTTGCTCTTCAGAGAATCACCAATTACATGCACAAAAATTTTTGTTGTAATTATGTAATTTTTGTTGTAATTATGGAGTAGACACTGCCCTTGACCAATCCATAAGGCAAGTGGTAAGACCCTCCCTTTCCCTTTCCCATATAAATCTACCTCATAACCATTACTCTAAGAAGGAAGGCCCTCATTGCCCATGGAGGAGGTATGGTATTCAAGGAAGCATCAAGCATGTTGAAGGAACATCTATGTTCAAACCACTTAAGCAAGGGTGGCAGCCTTGTTTTGATCATCAGTGTGAGAATGGTCAAGGTGGAAAGCATGTGGAAGCAATGGCATGTATGTCTAAAGCATGTCAACTACAAGAGGTCAAGCAAGCACAAAGAGTGGGGTGCACCATCATTAAGGTGTACATCTTCATCGACATCAAATAAAGACGTAGATGGCATCATTGTATTAGCCTCTAAGGCTCTAGGAACAAAGTTGTAAGTCCTAGATAACCACACCACCACCTCTCACTTCTCTCCTCTTACCTCTCAAACGACCAACCCCCTTCTCCCCGATTTAAAAAAAAACAAAACAAAAAAAGACCCCTCTAAGTATTTTTATGTTTAAAAATAAATAAATAAATAAAAACAAAAAACAAAAAAACATAACATAACCAAAACAAAAACAAAACCCAAAAAAAAGAAAACAAAAACAACAACAAAACAAAAAACCAAACAAGAAAACTAAAAAGGCTCTCTCCCTGCGCTCGCTCTCTTTCTCGTGTACCCTCCCTTTCTATATCTCACTGAGACCCCCCCCTTATCTCTCTCCCTCACCAACCACCCACCCCACTCTCTCATTTGCATAGTCCACCCCCTCTCTTTCTCACTCTCGCGTCCCCCCTGCTCTCGCTTCCCATTGACCACATACACACCCCCCCTTATCTCTCTGCCTCACCGCCCACCCCCTCTCCCTATCCCTCACTGACCACCCCATCCCCTCTCTCTCGCATAGCCCCCCTCTCCCTCTCACTCACAACCCCCTGTCCCTCTCATTCACATAGTCACCCCCCCCTCTCTCCCTATCCCTCACTGACCCCCCTCTCCCTCTCTCACCTCACCGACCCCCCCCCCTTATCACTCTCCCTCATTGACCACCCCCCCTCTCTCTCACTCTCATGACCCCCTCTCTCCCTCTCACTGTGCGACCCTCCCCCCTCTCCCTCTCACTTGCACAGCTCTCTTCTCTCCCTCTCTCTCCCTCACTAACCCCCCTCTCTCCCTATCTCACGTTTCCTCCATGATTATACTTAGCCAAAGAGATGGCCATACACATTCCTTGGGAAAGGTGGATAGTACTCGATGAAGATCTCTTTGTTGATTGAGACACAGAGGGGTGTACCACTCATGAGTACATTTAGAGGTGACCATGCACATTGCAAGTGCATCTGGTAGTTGGAGGACCCGATGGGTCGAGGATGTCGAAGGGCACCAGTGGCGACGAGACGGTCAGAGAGTGGCCACGGAGATCAGACATGATAGTGGGAGGAGTTGCTCTTGGTGGAGCATAGAGAACCTGGCTTCCTTTCCACAAGTTGTATGCATATATACGATGTGACAAGCATGCACATGCACATGTAAATGCAAACCACACTAGTGAAATATACAAGGTGAAAGTATAGAATTATCACCTTAATAATTATGAATTTAATTGCACTCTCGAGGTCGTTTCCATTGGATTCACAACTCTAATAAAAGATTAGCATTAAAGACTAATAAAACGAATAGTCCCACACTCACCAATCCAATGATTCTTTAACTAAATAATCAAGCTAAATGTACTTTAGCAATGGCCAAACAAGAAGATTACAACAAGTGAAGCAAATATAGGCAAAGCCAAGCAAATATTTGCAAATCCAGGCAAATCTAAAACGATGGAAGCTCCTTATAAAAAGTCAAAACCCTCTCAACACATTGCACATAGAGAAGAGATGTAAATTAGAAGTTAGTAGTAGTAAACGCTTTACACACCTCTAACTCCAACTCCAAACACAGTTAAAAAGTCATTACAACATAAAACATGATTAATTAGCTCAATAATCAAGATTAAGAGTTAAAAATATAGATTTGTTTACATCCCTAATCAACCCAAACTAAAATCATAAGTTTACAGAGCTTAATCTTCTGATTCCAATGTTGGTCTCGGATTTCAAATTCGAGTCCAAGAACTCAAGATATGAGCAAAATAATGTTTGTTGTTGTAAAAGACTAAATTAATTTTGACTATTAACTACTAATTAACCATAGTTAATTAGTACTAATTTGACCTACAAAATTAACCAAATATTTCTAATAATAATGTGAATACAATGCATAATGTAAATCACTAATTAGATACTAGATTGAGGTTAATACACAGTAGAAAACATAAAAACTCAAATCCTAACAAGATTAAACATAAAAACATAAAAAATACCACCTTTTCCCTTTTTCTTCCACACACCTTATCTTATCTTCTCTGCACGAAATGTGCAAAAAGAAAAAATGAAGATGAAGGAAAACCATATAAATTGCTTCATAGTCTAAGAAGGTCACCTAGTGGTGCTAATGTTTAGCAAAACTCACAGGACTAAGGGATAGGCTAAACCATTATATGCATAGAGAAGCCTGTCAAACCAACACCAGTGAGAATACTTACTTGTTTATTGTTATGGATGATGGTGTCTACCTATTTAAAGGCTTAGGCTCTCTTACTTGTTTATTGTGTGGATGATGGTGTCTACCTATTTAGAGAAGTCTGTCAAACCAAACTAGTGAAAATACTTACTTGTTTATGGTGGGGATGATGGTGTTTACCTATTTAGTGAAGCCCTGTCAAACCAAAACAAGTGAGAATACTTGTTTATTATGGGTATCTACATGTTTAGAGCTTCCCAATAGAGGCTCTCTGACTGCTTGGTGTATTATTAGGGATGGAGAGGGGGAGCTTATCTAGTGCCCGACTGACAGAGAATTGTGCAGATATTTTCACAAAGACTCTTGGGATAGATTTGCTAAAGAATTATGCAGATATTCTCACAAAGGCTCTCGGGAGGGATTTGCTTGAGTGCCATCTTCATCGACTTGGCATTGGACTGAAGAGGCAGTTCACCTATGGGTGGACATTGTGAGGGGGGTGTTCAAAAAGCATTTGCTCAATGTTCCACCCTTGTGTTGTTTCTAGGGGTGATGGATGTGCTCTAATTTGTAAGGCCCCCTTTATGAGGAGTAGGTGTTGTGATGATGAGGATCCAGGTAACGGACAGTTCCCAGTTTAGACATTGGTGTTGTAGGAGGGTTGTGGTCCTCATGCACATATTCAATAAAATAATGAACAAAGCTCACTCTACCTCTCTCAAAACACCATAGCTTATTGAGAAATAAACTTGCATGAACATGAAAGAAGAGAAGTTGCACGACACACATTGGGTACAATCTCCCCCCACTTGCGTGATGACTCACACTTTAGATATATTATTTTGTGAGCTAAAAATGACTTTTACACTCCACTTTGGGCCTTGCCCCTAAACTTTAGGAAAGTGTTATGCATGAAGTAATGTGAACCATCTTTGGGCCGCCTTGACTTTAGCAAAGTGTCATGCATGAATTAATATGGGCCATCTACTAAGGGTAAATAAACCATTTGAATAAATATGTCCCTATAACAAATGTGCATAATAAATATGTGTGCCACCATTTTATGTACAAGATAATGATGGCCACCAAGTCACTACATAAAATGTTGCATAAATATAGTCGCCCCATGAACATAGTGATACCAAAATGTACATCCAATATGCACAGAAAAAATGTGTAACCATCATCATGGTGCTTGCAATAGGCCTGTCACTGATCTACTATCAAAAACAGATGCACGAGATTATATCTAGTGACTATCTATCTAACATGGTGCAACCAGTACTACCTGGCAATAAGTCACTGACCATGTGGAAAATAATAAAAAATAAATATCCATGAAAAATGTACCACAAAAATATTTCAATAATTTTCATAATCCAGCAAGATGATGGCTACACATTTTTGGCGTATATATTGGATGCAAATTTTGGCATCACTATATTCATGGTGATATTATATTTATGCGACATTTTATGCAAATACAAAGCATAGGACTTAAGATCAAATTATTTTCAACAAATTCAAGGAGAAGAGTGACAAACAAAAGTAGAAAAGGGATCAAGGAAGAGGTCAAGGGTAAGTTGAAGAGGAGAAGGATGAATTATTGACACCAAGTAGAATCATTGTTTCTTGTCAACAAAATATTATATGAGGGAATATGCACCTTACCAAACTTGTAGATGGGAAAACTTTTGATCTTGCTATTGAAAAGCTACAAGGCCACCTATAGATCCTCAAACTGGTAGAAGCTAGGGCCCCTTATACATTGCATGTAAATAACTTGAAAGCTAAGGTGCAAGTGTTTTACCTTTTATTGTTATGGTGGGCCTATATAGAACCCTACCAAGGATGCATTTGATTAAAAAATAATGAGATGTATGATTAACATGTGCTTAGTAGTTGTCATTATGATGAAGTAATGAGGAAGTTAGTTTTTGAGCACCAACAATTGTGAGCTTTAGGTATGTGGAATGCAAAGTTTATGCATGATGAATGAGGGGCTACTATTCTTGCTTGGGACCACAATAATTATCTATTACATATTAACCATGGACAACCAAGGCACAAGGAGAGGAGAGAAAAAAGAAATCCTAGATTTCTAAAAAATAAGAGGAAAAAATCCCTTCTTCGATTAACCCTTTGTATTTCGTCTTCCATTCCACGTTTCGTTTCTTAATGTCTTTTACATACTGCAGCAATGCGTGGATTGAGTAAAGATTATTGGACTAAAATGCCATTTATTGAAGAGTAGGCTTCTTCACAATGCGTTTGAGAATTACGTTACCAAGCATGGACGAATTGCCCAATATATGTAAGAAAATTTGTATCAAATCAAATAGGTTGGTTTTTGACAAGAATTCATACTTTCAACTTGCATTTAGAACTCGTCCTATTTGGGACTTAAAAACTATGCAAGAAAATAATATGCTAAAGAACCAGAGAATGTGGATGATCTAAATGTGCTTTTTAAAATGGAAGCTCTCCTTAGAGAAGATTGGAACACAGTTTTTAGGAGAGCATTTTTGGACGAGTGATGTGGCAAGCAATTTGATTAATGATGCATACATGCACATGGCATCCATGCATGTATGCATGCACATGTATACGTGGATGCATGCATACACGTGTATGCATGCATACACGTGCATCCATGCATGCATTCACATGTATACATGCATACGTATGTATACATACATACATGTTGGAATGCATACATGCGTGCATATATTCTCTCTCTCTCTCTCACCTCTCTCTCTCTCTCTCTCTCTCTCTCTCTCTCTCTCTCTCTCTCTCTCTCCAATTCTCTCCTACCCTCTTTCTATCTCTCTCTCTCTCTCTCTCTCTCTCTCTCTCTCTCTCACACACACACACACACACACACACAGAGGTGATGAGGTTCTAGTTTATGCATTAAGCTCCCACTCGAAAGAGCTAGGATCAAATCAATCAGTCAAGGCAACATTACCCTATATGCTTATTTTGAGGCATTTTTATCAAAAAGGGATAGATGACATGGTAAGACTACTCTGTGTGTGAGAAGATGAGCACATTATTGATATTGTTGACCAAGCTCACACTTCGTTGTCATCATCTCGATCATACATGGTCCACTGGCTTGGCTATGATGTTAAAACTACTCCACCACCATCACTGCCACTGCGCACTGTCACCACCACCACCACCACCACCACCTCCTCCTCCTCCTCTCTCTCTCTCTCTCTCTCTCTCTCTCTCTCTCTCTCTTTTCTTGCCATGCAAGCTTTGGGATATCTTTCAATTGGTGCCTCAAGAGACAATGGCCTAGGGTAACTCTAACTTCCTACATGGAGTAAGTATATTACAACATAGGTGCAGTTTCACTATGGTCAAATGATATAGACCTTCTGTGGAGGGCTAAAATCCTCTATTCACTGTATGCATGTTCTTGGGCCATAGACATTTTGGGTTCTCTCTCTCTCTCTCTCTCTCTCTCTCTCTCTCTCTCTCTCTCTCTCTCTCTCTCTCTCTCTTGGCACTTCAAACTATTTTGTGTGCATGTTCTTGGGCATGGACCTTGTGGGCACTACTCTCTCTCTCTCTCTCTCTCTCTCTCTCTCTCTCTCTCTCTCTCTCTCTCTCTCTCTCTCTCTCTCTCTCTCTCTCTCTCTGCATTGCAAACTATTTTCTTTCTCTCTTACTTACAAACCACTGCAAGAGGCAACCTCTTAGCATTTGCTAGTGTTTTTTCACAAGCTAGTAGCTAGGTGGAGGGGTTAGGGAAAGCCGAAGAGCTAGGATGATGGCGTCTTGATCCTTTTGATATTGGATGGAAACAAGGCAGTGATCGAAGCCTATGACATAGTGGCAACACAGATGGACTTCAACAAGAAAAAATGGAAGGAGATTTTGTGTGCAATCCACTTCATCCTTTTCCTAGTTGTGAGCGTATAATAGTTGCGCGCACATCCACTACCTTCATCCCTGGCCCCATCATGGATTGAAGTGTGTGCTCTACCTTGGTTTGTGCATTGCGCACACACATTGGTGCTCACCACTCCCTCACCCGCTTCCTTTTCGATTGTCAATTTTCTCAACTGAGTTCTCTCTCTCACTCTCCATGTTGCACTGTTGTTTCCCCTCCGCCCAGACATCGATTTTTTGCATAGTGAAAACCTTAGTAGATGGCCCATATTAATTCATGCATGACACTTTGCTAAAGTCAAGGCCAAAGATGGTTTGTAAGATTCCTCCCCCAACCCCTTTTTGATGTCTAGTATCTTCCCCTGTGATCAACCCTCTTCAGAAATATACAGACCCTGTTGCTAACTATTTTAGCCTAGAGAGAGAAAAATTATTCTAGAGAGAGAATATTCAGATTTTGAATATTTTTGGATAGAAAAATATCTCTTATAATTCAGATGAGTTCCCCTGAAACAGAAATTCAAAAAGAATTTTCCAATGTGCAATTGGAATTATATGGAAATAGGTATAAAGAACCTTAGTCTAAGGGTCTAGATTTTCAGAAATCTTTAGACTATGGTCCAATTAAGGTTCCTATGGGCCAATAGCATCAATCCATGTGTAGGGAAGAGATAAATCCATATTTGTAAAAAGAAGATACCCAAAAATGAGTAAATGCTCACATAAGGTGAAGAGTTAAAAATGTACAAGGTTTATTAGTAAAAAACTATGAGCAATATTAAAAATATGAGATATTTTGGGTATCCAAAAATGAGTAAATGCTCACATAAGATGAAGAGTTGAAAATGTACAAGGTTTATTAGTAAAAAACTATGAGCAATATTAAAATGATTCTATTATGACACATATGTAAGGAAGGGGAATTCTTTAAAGGAGGTGCATATTTCACATAAGATGAAGAGTTGAAAATGTACAAGGTTTATTAGTAAAAAAACTATGAGCAATATTAAAATGATTCCATTATGACACATATGTAAGGAAGGGGAGTTCTTTAAAGGAGGTGCATATTTCACATGCTTGAATGAGTTTTAAACTCATAAAAATTGAGATATTTCATCTCTCCTCTCTCCTCATTCAAGTCTAGTTCCAAAAAGTTAGCTTAACTGACCTAAAAATGGTTAAATATTGACCAAACTGATTTAGAAAATTCTAGAATCAGTTTGTTTGGTTAGAAGCTCAATTTTTCCTATAAATAGAAGCCTCCCCCTTGTTGAAAAATAGTTAGTGTTTATGCATCGTTACTCTACTCCACCTAAGCCAAGAACTGTGACTTCATTTAATAATTCACTAGTTTTTGGAGCTTCCCTCTTTCTTCAATCTCCATTAGTGGCTCCATCAACATACTTAACCAATTGATTGGTTGGGGGCCTCTACCGTGAACAAAGAATCAAGCAAGTTGTAAGGTAATTAGTGAATATTGATCTTTCTATAAATTCTCAATGTTTCTCTCTTCTCAACCCCTCTCAAGCTTGAGAAGTTTAATTGGTATGGTTTTTTTTAAATGCTATTGAAGTTTGAATAGTAGTGAAGAGTTACATAATGCTATTGAAGTTAATTTTCATTTATGTTTAAATTCTAATGATTTTTATGTAAATTCTCTCTCTCACTCAAGAAATGGTCATACTCATGACCCGTTCTCAATCCAAATCAAGCTTTTCATAAAGTTTTTCCTTAACCCAAAATTAAGCTATGCTTGAGGCCAAATTAATGGCTTTTTTCTATGCTTTTAGTTTATGTATATTAATGATTCAATCCATTATGGATTAATAATCCAATTAGAGATTATTTTAATTATTTCCTTAATGATAAGCATTATCCCTTAGAAAAATTGAGATTTATCAGTCATAGCAGCGGAGCTATGGCAAAATTTTTATAAAAATTATGCATAAAATAATCTCATTCAAAGCATAAAAAGAGGACTTCCTACCATATTCTAGGAATTATCATCCTAGATTAATTGAAAGAATTTCATTATAATCATAGAGAAATTGAATTTTTATCATGCATAAAGGATAAGTTTTTATATCAAAAGTGTTATTTTTACCATTTTTATTTCATGCATAGAAGTATGCATAATGCTTAAATTTTTATATCAAAAGTGTTACTTTTATTATTTTTATTTTCATGCATAGAAGTATGCATAATGGATAAATTTTTATATCAAAAGTGTTACTTTTATTATTTTTATTTTCATGCATAGAAGTATGCATAAAGGATAAATTTTTATATCAAAAGTGTTACTTTTATCATTTTTATTTCATGCATAGAAGTATACATAATGGATAAATTTTTATATCAAAAGTGTTACTTTTATCAAATTTGAATTTCATGCATAGAGGTATGCATAAAAAGTTGATTATTTTATTGTAAGGGTGTTACTTTTATCATATTGGATTTCATGCATAGAGGTATGCATAAAAGATATTCTTTTTATACTAAAAGTGTGATTTTCCTCATAAATGGATTTTATGCATAACTTAGATGCATAAGAGAAATTCTTTTATTCTAAAAGTGTAATTCCTACTAAATTGAATTTATGCATAAGAAGATGCATTAAAAAATTGATTTTTAATTCAAAAGTGTCATTCTCATCTAAATTGAATTTATGCATAGGAAGATGCATAAAAGATTGAATTTTAATTCAAAAGTGTCATTTTCATTTAAAATGAATTTATGCATAGGAAGATGCATAAAAGATTGATTTTACTTCGGAAGTATTAATCTCCTTAAATAGAAATTTATGGATAAGTAAATGTGTAAAGAAATCTTATATCAAATATAAGAATTCTCTTGTATTCTATAAATAGATATGAGATGTGATAGGATGTGATAAGAGGTGTATAAGAGGTGATAAGATGAATTAAGATGTGATAGGATGTGATAAGAGGTGTATAAGAGGTGATAAGAGGTAATAAGATGAATTAAGATGTGATAAGATGTGTATGGGATGAGGTAAGAAGTGTATGTGATAGGATAAGATGTATATGGGTTGTGATAGGGCAAGAATGGATGTGATGTAAAAGATTAGATGTGAAGGCATATGGGGTTATATGAATGGGAATGTGGAAATGGATGTATGTATATGGATGTGTGGATGTGGAGATGGGAGTATGGATGTATGAATGTGAAAATAGATGTGTATACATGAAGATGTATATGCAGAGATGTGAATGTGGATGTAGATGTGGATGTATAGATGTGAATGGGAATGTGGATGTGAATGTGGATGTAGATGTGGATGTATAGATGTGAATGGGAATGTGGATATGGATGTATGGATGTATGGATGCGAATGTGGATGTAGATGTGGATGTATAGATGTGAATGGGAATGTGGATGTGAATGTGGATGTAGATGTGGATGAATAGATGTGAATGGGAATGTGGATGTGGATGTATGTATGTATGTATGTGGATGTATGTATGTATGTGGATGTAGATGTGGATGTATAGATGTGAATGGGAATGTGGATGTGGATGTATGTGAATGTGGATGTAGATGTGGATGTATAGATGTGAATGGGAATGTGGATGTGGATGTATGTATGTATGTGGATGTGGATGTATGAATGAGGACGTGATAATGAATGTATGCATGTGGATGTGGATATGGATGTGTATGTATGAATGCGGATATGGATGTGGATATGGATGTGTATGTATGAATGTGGATATGGGATGTGGATGTATAAATGAGGATGTGAAAATGGAGATAAGCATGTAGATGTGGATGTATGGATGTGAATGTGGATGTGGATGTGGATGTATGGATGTGGATATGGATGTGAATATATGATATGTGACGTGAAGGAATCTGAAGTAAAGAGATGGAAAATGATGTGATTGGATGAGTACACATATAAATGAAATGTGGAATAAGTAATGTGGATTGTATGAGGGATAATGTGGAAAAATGAGAGTTAACATAGAAATTGTATTTGTAAACTGTTTGTAAATGCTGTTTGTAAATGGCTGTTTTACGTCAAGAATGCTGGGAAAGCATTTTGACCGTCTTGTGATTAAGGTCGTGGAGACCTAACTGATAAAGTTGCAACTGCTGACGGAGAGTCAATGGAGGACGTCTCACGTAGCAAGGTCGGCCGAGGTCTTGACCAGCCTCGGTTCGATTAAAATGGTGAGCTTCCGGTACGGTGGATGAGGGACCAAGGAAGCGGCCTATGAGTGAAGCGCTAGGTCACCTGCGAAGGATCCTAGAGGGTGCTGACCATACGGTGCTCGGGCTCTGGGTCGCCTAGGATACCCACGCGTGCGTCGAGGAAGATATTGGAACAAGGAGTAAGAGTTGTTTTCTGGAACCGGGCATGGATCTGGTTGACTGACCTTGCTGGTCCTCAACGGATGAGTCCATGGCTCTTTTATATGGATCTGTTGGTTGATCTTGCTGATCTTCAACGAGAGTCCATCTTGATAAGTAATTATATTGTTGAGTATTATGGGCTAGGAACTATTGAAACGGCCCCTGTGTGGACAGGTGGTGAGCGTTCTAGTTGCCAATGATGCCATAGATACTCTGATGAAGGAATGATGGGAAATCATGAATCAACTGGATAAATTGGGAGATTGTGATCAGTGGTACTATGGTTTCATTAAAGGATTGTTTTAAAGTTAGCTGATGCTAAGAAAAAGGCAATTTTCATATTGGGTGTGTAAGTGGTGTGGCTAGTTTTATGTTTGCATGAAATTCCGGCTAGGGGGCCTTGGAACTCTTTTCCTTGGTACCCGGGACAAAACCCATCCAAATTCCAAATTGGATCCCATCACTACAGTGGTTGGGCGGTTGGCTAACCCATGGGATTGGATGGGGTTAGGCTGGACTGATGGATCCGTAAATCGAGACTCAAACTTTTGTTTTTACGATAGTAAAAAAAAAAAAAAAATCCCGGACAGAAACTGTTCTATGGATAGGAATCAACGGCTGTGCCTCTTGAATGGGGAAAAAAGCGTTGATCCCAATGATCCAAGTGCAAGTTTCTTCCTTGAACTGACAAGTATCTTATAGATGTAATCGGATCATCTCGATCAGAAATGATCTTGACTACGTTAGAGTAAAAAGTTATCCTGGTGGAATCGCCCGTGCTTTCCGGTAGAGGAAGTTTTTCTGGGTTCGGTTTTGGAACAACCGACGGATTAGTCTCTTATCCGGATATCCGTGGGCGAGGCCCCGAGTGTGGGACCCCTGTCCCGCGCGAGAAGCGCTACTTCCGCTGCCAGTACCCTGAATCCGTTGCTCGGTGGGAACAGGGATCTTACAGTTGGTATCAGAGCATTTGGTTAATAAAGATCAACTGAGAAGACAAATATGTCAAAAATTTATCAAGAAACACAAAAAGGTTATAATTGTGTGATATAACTCATACAATTTGATATTCAAACTGAAATTCATAATTTGGTAATTGGTTCTTCAGATGGAAGTACTGCAATTATATAGAAACCCTGACTTGCTTGAGGCCTAGACATGATAGTATTTACCTTATAATTCCAAGGGCCGTGACTACCCGTATATACCGAGAGTATACTGCAGCTCTTTACTGACAGTATATACGAGTAAATCTAAGACTTGGAATTATAAGCGTTAATGCTATCCAGATGATGATTTCGAATGTGATTGATATGATTTTTAATTCTGTTTGAGAATGAATGAATTGATTTGGATTCTGATTGAAAATACTGATTGAAAAATGTTGATTTTTAAAAATTAGTTGAAATATAATGAAACCACAATGAGGGGGAATGGGACGAGTCCTTGTGATGATATTCATAACTAGAATGATGATAATAGCAAATCACTATGAGATTAGTGGGTTGTGCTGTCAGATTGCTGCTATTAATACTTGACCGATAGATCAAGTTAAGGGATGTCAAATTGAGAACTTGCTTGACTGAAGTTTCCGTGGAGGAATGTTCCGAAGGAAATTTTTCGATCTAATGGACCATTATCATGTTAAATGAATTGTTATTTAATGATGAGTTCTATATAAGGGATATTTATCCCAGTGTTCTGTTGGGTTGACCAGAATATAAGCAACCCCAGAATAAAAATTGGATCTTAAGAAAAAGAGTTATCCTCTACCTTGCGAGATGAGGACATCTCGCACTTTTTAAGTGGGGTAGAGTGTAAGATTCCTCCCCAGCCTTCGAGGTATACAGGAGTAAGAATCTCCCTTTCTGATCTTATAATTATTCCCTCTCTAAAATAAAAGAAAGTTTCTGTTTAAAAAAAAGGAAGACCCTTTTCCCTAGAATACTTCTCAGGAGTTCCACCTGTTTTAAGGATTCAGAACAGAAGTAAAAATCGGTGTTTTGGATGCCAAGGTTTTGGTCTTCATTCGAGTACGGCCCAAAAGAAGTTCTTTATCTATTGGGGAGTTTAAGAAGTTATCCCCCAGATATTGTGAGCCTTATCTGAATTCAAAGAAAGTAAGCGACTTAGCTTACAAGCTTCTTTTATCTCCTCATCTCAAAGTTCTTAATGTATTTCATAGAAATATGTGCCAAACCCAAATCATGGAAAGACGGTAAAACTTCAGTGGCAAGTTACCGTTGGCTTCTAAGTTACGCTAGCTCCTTCCTTTATATAAGTCGTAACTTTTACTTGTCGTTCACAGTAATCTTACTTCCATCGATCTTCTTTCTTTCTTAATCTCCTTCATGGCTTGGCAACAAGAATTAGTTTTATCCATGATGATTTCTCACCTTCAAGACGCAAGGGAGTCTGTGAAGAAAGATTTTATAGAGCAGTATGAGCGCTCACTTTTCCCTCACTTGGGAACTTCTGTAGCGCAGACAAAATGGCGGACCTATCAAGACATAACTAGGGTAACACCCTGGGGTCAGCAGCACTTTCGTAACAATGTTCGCTTGGCCATGGTTATTGAAGCTTTGGGTTTGGGTCCCCGATACTACTGCGTCATGAGATCAAGGCATCTTGGGTTTTCTGAGCGGGTCTTCTTACTGGCGTGTTTTCTTCCTCATGAGAAGATATGCCTTTACCCCGTTTTTGGCTTGCCTCTCAGAGGTCCTTTTGTTAGAACACCTCATACCACTGAGATAGGCGCAGCAATAACCCACAGAATCATTCCCATAGATGAGTTACCTTATACTTGTGCAGCTTGTGAGGACTGCTTTTGTGACCATATGATGGACGGGCTTATGGAAGTGTAAAGAGTTCCTCTATCTTTACTGTATAAGTTCCGAGAATGAATAAAGTTTAAATCTTGTTCGTATTTTGAATCTTGCTCTCTTTAAGACTTATCTTGGTGGTTAATCTGATTAAAATTTTTCCTAAGTCTCATATTCGTGAATCTTGCGAAATTATCACAAGTTGCGAGATGAGGACATCTCGCGTTTTTTAAGTGGGGTAGAATGTAAGATTCCTCCCTCAACCCCTTTTTGATGTCTAGTATCTTCCCCTGTGATCAACCCTCTTCAGAAATATACAGACCCTGTTGCTAACTATTTTAGCCTAGAGAGAGAAAAATTATTCTAGAGAGAGAATATTCAGATTTTGAATATTTTTGGATAGAAAAATATCTCTTATAATTCAGATGAGTTCCCCTGAAACAGAAATTCAAAAAGAATTTTCCAATGTGCAATTGGAATTATATGGAAATAGGTATAAAGAACCTTAGTCTAAGGGTCTAGATTTTCAGAAATCTTTAGACTATGGTCCAATTAAGGTTCCTATGGGCCAATAGCATCAATCCATGTGTAGGGAAGAGATAAATCCATATTTGTAAAAAGAAGATACCCAAAAATGAGTAAATGCTCACATAAGGTGAAGAGTTAAAAATGTACAAGGTTTATTAGTAAAAAACTATGAGCAATATTAAAAATATGAGATATTTTGGGTATCCAAAAATGAGTAAATGCTCACATAAGATGAAGAGTTGAAAATGTACAAGGTTTATTAGTAAAAAACTATGAGCAATATTAAAATGATTCTATTATGACACATATGTAAGGAAGGGGAATTCTTTAAAGGAGGTGCATATTTCACATAAGATGAAGAGTTGAAAATGTACAAGGTTTATTAGTAAAAAAACTATGAGCAATATTAAAATGATTCCATTATGACACATATGTAAGGAAGGGGAGTTCTTTAAAGGAGGTGCATATTTCACATGCTTGAATGAGTTTTAAACTCATAAAAATTGAGATATTTCATCTCTCCTCTCTCCTCATTCAAGTCTAGTTCCAAAAAGTTAGCTTAACTGACCTAAAAATGGTTAAATATTGACCAAACTGATTTAGAAAATTCTAGAATCAGTTTGTTTGGTTAGAAGCTCAATTTTTCCTATAAATAGAAGCCTCCCCCTTGTTGAAAAATAGTTAGTGTTTATGCATCGTTACTCTACTCCACCTAAGCCAAGAACTGTGACTTCATTTAATAATTCACTAGTTTTTGGAGCTTCCCTCTTTCTTCAATCTCCATTAGTGGCTCCATCAACATACTTAACCAATTGATTGGTTGGGGGCCTCTACCGTGAACAAAGAATCAAGCAAGTTGTAAGGTAATTAGTGAATATTGATCTTTCTATAAATTCTCAATGTTTCTCTCTTCTCAACCCCTCTCAAGCTTGAGAAGTTTAATTGGTATGGTTTTTTTTAAATGCTATTGAAGTTTGAATAGTAGTGAAGAGTTACATAATGCTATTGAAGTTAATTTTCATTTATGTTTAAATTCTAATGATTTTTATGTAAATTCTCTCTCTCACTCAAGAAATGGTCATACTCATGACCCGTTCTCAATCCAAATCAAGCTTTTCATAAAGTTTTTCCTTAACCCAAGATTAAGCTATGCTTGAGGCCAAATTAATGGCTTTTTTCTATGCTTTTAGTTTATGTATATTAATGATTCAATCCATTATGGATTAATAATCCAATTAGAGATTATTTTAATTATTTCCTTAATGATAAGCATTATCCCTTAGAAAAATTGAGATTTATCAGTCATAGCAGCGGAGCTATGGCAAAATTTTTATAAAAATTATGCATAAAATAATCTCATTCAAAGCATAAAAAGAGGACTTCCTACCATATTCTAGGAATTATCATCCTAGATTAATTGAAAGAATTTCATTATAATCATAGAGAAATTGAATTTTTATCATGCATAAAGGATAAGTTTTTATATCAAAAGTGTTATTTTTACCATTTTTATTTCATGCATAGAAGTATGCATAATGCTTAAATTTTTATATCAAAAGTGTTACTTTTATTATTTTTATTTTCATGCATAGAAGTATGCATAATGGATAAATTTTTATATCAAAAGTGTTACTTTTATTATTTTTATTTTCATGCATAGAAGTATGCATAAAGGATAAATTTTTATATCAAAAGTGTTACTTTTATCATTTTTATTTCATGCATAGAAGTATACATAATGGATAAATTTTTATATCAAAAGTGTTACTTTTATCAAATTTGAATTTCATGCATAGAGGTATGCATAAAAAGTTGATTATTTTATTGTAAGGGTGTTACTTTTATCATATTGGATTTCATGCATAGAGGTATGCATAAAAGATATTCTTTTTATACTAAAAGTGTGATTTTCCTCATAAATGGATTTTATGCATAACTTAGATGCATAAGAGAAATTCTTTTATTCTAAAAGTGTAATTCCTACTAAATTGAATTTATGCATAAGAAGATGCATTAAAAAATTGATTTTTAATTCAAAAGTGTCATTCTCATCTAAATTGAATTTATGCATAGGAAGATGCATAAAAGATTGAATTTTAATTCAAAAGTGTCATTTTCATTTAAAATGAATTTATGCATAGGAAGATGCATAAAAGATTGATTTTACTTCGGAAGTATTAATCTCCTTAAATAGAAATTTATGGATAAGTAAATGTGTAAAGAAATCTTATATCAAATATAAGAATTCTCTTGTATTCTATAAATAGATATGAGATGTGATAGGATGTGATAAGAGGTGTATAAGAGGTGATAAGATGAATTAAGATGTGATAGGATGTGATAAGAGGTGTATAAGAGGTGATAAGAGGTAATAAGATGAATTAAGATGTGATAAGATGTGTATGGGATGAGGTAAGAAGTGTATGTGATAGGATAAGATGTATATGGGTTGTGATAGGGCAAGAATGGATGTGATGTAAAAGATTAGATGTGAAGGCATATGGGGTTATATGAATGGGAATGTGGAAATGGATGTATGTATATGGATGTGTGGATGTGGAGATGGGAGTATGGATGTATGAATGTGAAAATAGATGTGTATACATGAAGATGTATATGCAGAGATGTGAATGTGGATGTAGATGTGGATGTATAGATGTGAATGGGAATGTGGATGTGAATGTGGATGTAGATGTGGATGTATAGATGTGAATGGGAATGTGGATATGGATGTATGGATGTATGGATGCGAATGTGGATGTAGATGTGGATGTAGATGTGGATGTATAGATGTGAATGGGAATGTGGATGTGAATGTGGATGTAGATGTGGATGAATAGATGTGAATGGGAATGTGGATGTGGATGTATGTATGTATGTATGTGGATGTATGTATGTATGTGGATGTAGATGTGGATGTATAGATGTGAATGGGAATGTGGATGTGGATGTATGTGAATGTGGATGTAGATGTGGATGTATAGATGTGAATGGGAATGTGGATGTGGATGTATGTATGTATGTGGATGTGGATGTATGAATGAGGACGTGATAATGAATGTATGCATGTGGATGTGGATATGGATGTGTATGTATGAATGCGGATATGGATGTGGATATGGATGTGTATGTATGAATGTGGATATGGGATGTGGATGTATAAATGAGGATGTGAAAATGGAGATAAGCATGTAGATGTGGATGTATGGATGTGAATGTGGATGTGGATGTGGATGTATGGATGTGGATATGGATGTGAATATATGATATGTGACGTGAAGGAATCTGAAGTAAAGAGATGGAAAATGATGTGATTGGATGAGTACACATATAAATGAAATGTGGAATAAGTAATGTGGATTGTATGAGGGATAATGTGGAAAAATGAGAGTTAACATAGAAATTGTATTTGTAAACTGTTTGTAAATGCTGTTTGTAAATGGCTGTTTTACGTCAAGAATGCTGGGAAAGCATTTTGACCGTCTTGTGATTAAGGTCGTGGAGACCTAACTGATAAAGTTGCAACTGCTGACGGAGAGTCAATGGAGGACGTCTCACGTAGCAAGGTCGGCCGAGGTCTTGACCAGCCTCGGTTCGATTAAAATGGTGAGCTTCCGGTACGGTGGATGAGGGACCAAGGAAGCGGCCTATGAGTGAAGCGCTAGGTCACCTGCGAAGGATCCTAGAGGGTGCTGACCATACGGTGCTCGGGCTCTGGGTCGCCTAGGATACCCACGCGTGCGTCGAGGAAGATATTGGAACAAGGAGTAAGAGTTGTTTTCTGGAACCGGGCATGGATCTGGTTGACTGACCTTGCTGGTCCTCAACGGATGAGTCCATGGCTCTTTTATATGGATCTGTTGGTTGATCTTGCTGATCTTCAACGAGAGTCCATCTTGATAAGTGATTATATTGTTGAGTATTATGGGCTAGGAACTATTGAAACGGCCCCTGTGTGGACAGGTGGTGAGCGTTCTAGTTGCCAATGATGCCATAGATACTCTGATGAAGGAATGATGGGAAATCATGAATCAACTGGATAAATTGGGAGATTGTGATCAGTGGTACTATGGTTTCATTAAAGGATTGTTTTAAAGTTAGCTGATGCTAAGAAAAAGGCAATTTTCATATTGGGTGTGTAAGTGGTGTGGCTAGTTTTATGTTTGCATGAAATTCCGGCTAGGGGGCCTTGGAACTCTTTTCCTTGGTACCCGGGACAAAACCCATCCAAATTCCAAATTGGATCCCATCACTACAGTGGTTGGGCGGTTGGCTAACCCATGGGATTGGATGGGGTTAGGCTGGACTGATGGATCCGTAAATCGAGACTCAAACTTTTGTTTTTACGATAGTAAAAAAAAAAAAATAAATCCCGGACAGAAACTGTTCTATGGATAGGAATCAACGGCTGTGCCTCTTGAATGGGGAAAAAAGCGTTGATCCTAATGATCCAAGTGCAAGTTTCTTCCTTGAACTGACAAGTATCTTATAGATGTAATCGGATCATCTCGATCAGAAATGATCTTGACTACGTTAGAGTAAAAAGTTATCCTGGTGGAATCGCCCGTGCTTTCCGGTAGAGGAAGTTTTTCTGGGTTCGGTTTTGGAACAACCGACGGATTAGTCTCTTATCCGGATATCCGTGGGCGAGGCCCCGAGTGTGGGACCCCTGTCCCGCGCGAGAAGCGCTACTTCCGCTGCCAGTACCCTGAATCCGTTGCTCGGTGGGAACAGGGATCTTACATGGTTCACATTACTTCATGTATGACACTTTCCTAAAGTTTAGGGGCAAGGCCCAAAGTGGAGTGTAAAAGTCATTTTTGACTCACAAAATAATATATCTAAATACACTTGCTTGAAAGCATGAGCCATCAAGTAAGTGGGAGATTGTACCCAATGTGTGTGTTGTGCATCTTCTCTTCTTTCATGTTTATGTAAGTGTATTTCTCAATAAGCTATGGTGTTTGGAGAGAGGTAGAGTGAGATTTGCCCATTATTTTATTGAATTTGTGCATGAGGACCACAACCCTCTTGCAACAATTGGATAGTGGCCAAGTGTGGCCAAATGGTTTGGAGATGCCTTATGTAGACTTGGCACTCTACCAAGTAGGATGTATGCTTGTGCGGGATACGTGACAGCACTAGTGAGTGGACAGCAAACCGAGGACACACTGTTCTTGTGCAGGCTATGTGATTGCACTAGTGAGTGCTCCGCAAACTGAGGACACAATGTTCTTGGGTTACGGGGCCCGTTTGAGGGTCTTGATGATCTCCGATGGCCATGGGAGCTGCACAAAGTTCTTATGAATTACAACGTAGTCTAATATCATTTTAGTCAAATGATAAGGTTAGTTGGTCATTTTGGACCAAGTCGTGGGTTAGCTGATGTGGCTGACCTATGTCCATGTCGACCCTAGGTACTATATATAGACTAGTTCCGTAGCCTTATTTCATCATCGAGTTCATTGTGTTCAAGCACTCTTGTAAACAAGACATCATCCATTTAGATCACCATCAAAGCTCCTTACTCGGAGTACCCAGGTGGGCGGATGCCATCACTTCGCTTTGGAGTCACAAGGAAGCTCAAAGATACTAATTCTACCCGAGCTCTTGTGTGAACCCTTACCAAAAGCCACATAAATGGACTCTTGAACAATGACAATCTCATAAATGGACTCTTAGACAAGGGCAATCTCTAGATTATGATTTTTGGCGAGAAAGCTTGCGAGCTCTCCATCACTTTTGCGTGGCCTTGTTTGATTGAGAAGTTTCTTGAGTGGAACATAAAATTGCTAGGGAATAGTATTATTGATTATGTGTGGAATAAAGCAAACACAATTTAAAAAAAGTCATATTGACTATCAACAACCATTATTATCAACGATTGAGTATTAACAACTATAAATTATTAACCATTATCATTAGCAAAAAAATATGAGGGCCATTGTAGCCTCACCCTGTCCGAGCGAAAAGACACAAGACTTAACAAAATCCAATGATGGATGGGGAGTGGCAGGGCATTCTTCTCCTCCCATCTCTAACACTCTCGCCACCCATGACGGGGAGTTTGTAAAGCCTGAGCAAGGTTCTGGTCGCTTTATCTTGAAGCACGCTCAACTTATGGAAAATCCGTCTCATTTTGAGAGGAGAAGGAAAGTTACTTCATCCAAATTTTTCTTTAAAAAATAATAATTGCGCAACGAATTCCTAGTTAATGAGAGGACTCATGTCAGGGATTTTACTATAACAAGACACCCATGGGCAACATTACAAGGTAGCATCATTTAGGGAATTGAGGAGGGTTTAAACCCATAACCTTAACAGCCTCCAATTCTTTCAAAAAAATCATGGTAAATTTCCAGAACATTAACTTGGGTAGTTGTGCTTGTTCAGGTACCGGAGATGCAGGCATCGCGAGCACGGGCTGAACGTTTGTGGAAGGACTTCATGAGGGAGCCCTCTCTGTGGTTGGACAACCGAAGGCGCAAAGTATGTGTCTGTCTCCCCTTTCTTTAAGTAAGTGGTGACGCTCTCTTATTTAGCTAGATCGGGGCTCACCCACGATCAGTCTTTTTCCTGCGTGCGTGCTGCAGACACACCCAAGTGCCCCAGATTTCAAGCATAAACTTACCGAGGAGTCTCTGTGGATGGACGGCTGCTACAATCCAAGTTGGGTTAAAGACAGGCTTAGGCTCGATGAAACAAAAGAGCCTTGTGCGATTGCCAGAATGCACACGGAACAAGAAGAAGTGAAGAGCAGTACTGGCAGCTCTTGGAAGATGCTTAGCTTAGAGGAGGCCCTGCCTTTCCTGGAAGAAGGGGTGCTGCCCCAGCCTTCCGTTGAGGACATTGCATGCATCTTACACAGATGCAGGAAGGAGAGAGACCGAGCATATGCACTGCGCTTGCATGCTTACATGCAGGAAAATGGGCTTGAAGCTCATACATCACTGGGGAACTACCTCGTCTCGTTGTTGGTGGAAGTTGGAAGCATGCACGATGCCCAGCAGGTTTTTGACAGGTTGATGTATCGGAATGAGTGGTCCTGGAATTCCCTCATCACAGGTTATATTAAATGTAGGAAACCGCAGCATGCTTTCACCCTGTACCAGAAAATGCAAAAGGATGATTCTGTACACCCCACTGGGTATACTTTTGTAGCCTTATTGAAGGCTTGTGCGGAGCTGAAAGATCTGGAAAGAGGCCGTGAAATACATGCCGTGGTTGCCAGAACAGGGTTATTGGAAAGAGACCTTTTTGTTGGCAGCACCTTGGTGGATATGTATGCCAAATGTGGCTTGCTTGCCAAAGCGCATCAAGTGTTTGACAACCTTCCAGTTCAAAATGTAGTCTCATGGAATGCACTCATCACAGCATATGCCAAACACGGGCGTGGCCAGGAAGCCCTCAAGTGTTTTGAACAGATGCAACTTGAGGGTGTCTCTCCTGATCCTGTCACATTTGCTTGCAGTTTGAAAGCTTGTGGCAGCTTAGGAGCCACACACAAGGGCCAAGAAATACATGCTGAGATTGAAAGAAAGGGGTTATTGGAAACAGACTTTGTTGTTGGCAGTGCGTTGGTTGATATGTATGCCAAATGTGGCTTACTTGCCAAAGCACAACAAGTGTTTGACAAGCTTCCAGTTCGAGATGCTGTCTCATGGACTGCACTAATCGCAGGATATGCTGAACATGGGCAAGGTGAGGAGGCACTGAGGTGTTTCGAACAGATGCAACTTGAAGGTGTCTCTCCAGATGCTGTCACCCTTGTTTGCAGCTTGAAAGCTTGTGGCAGCATAGGAGCCACAGACAAAGGTCGACAAATACATGCTGAGATTGCCAGAAAGGGGTTACTGGAAAGGGACCTTGTTGTTGGCAACATGTTGGTTAACATGTATGTCAAATGTGGTTTGCTTGCCTTGGCACATCAAGTGTTTGACAAGCTTCCAGCTCGAGACATAGTCTCGTGGAATTCACTAATTGCAGGATATGCTGAACATGGGCATAGTGAGGAAGTACTCAAGTGTTTTGAAGAGATGCAACTCGAGGGTGTCTCTCCAAATGCAGTCACGTTTGTTTGCAGCTTGAAGGCTTGTGGCTGCATAGGAGCCACAGACAAGGGCCAAGAAATACATGCTGAGATTGAAAGAAAGGGTTTGTTGGAAAGAGACCTTCTGGTAGGCAACACCTTGGTTGATCTATATGCGAAATGTGGCTTGCTCGCCAAAGCACAACAGGTTTTTGACAAGCTTCCAGTTCGAAACGTAGTCTCGTGGACCTCACTCATTGCAGGATATGTTGAACATGGGCATGGTGAGGAAGCACTCAAGTGTTTTGAACAGATGCTACTTGAGGGTGTCTCTCCAGATGCTGTCACGTTTGTTTGTAGCTTGAAAGCTTGTGGCAGCATAGGAGCCACAGACAAGGGCCAAGAAATACATGCTGAGATTGAAAGAAAGGGTTTGTTAGAGAGAGATCTTCTTGTTGGCAGCACCTTGGTTGATATGTATGCTAAATGTGGTTCGCTTGCAAAAGCACATGAAGTGTTTGACAAACTTCCAGTTCGAAACGTTTTTTCATGGACTGCACTAATTGCAGGATATGCTGAACAAGGGCATGGTGAGGAAGCACTCAAGTGTTTTGAACAGATGTCACTGGAGGGTGTCTCTCCAGATGATGTCACGTTTGTTTGCAGCTTGAAAGCTTGTGGCAACATAGGAGCCACAGACAAGGGCCGAGAAATACATGCTGAGATTGCCAGGAAGGGGTTACTGGAAAGAGACCCTGTTGTTGGCAACACATTGGTTGACATGTATGCCAAATGTGGCTCACTTGCCTTAGCAAAACAAGTGTTTGACAAGCTTGCAGTCCAGGACGTAGTCTCATGGAATTCACTAATTGCAGGGTATGCCCAGATTGGAGAAAGCGAAAATGTTTTCCATATCTTTGACAGAATGCTAAAAGAAGGTATAAAGCCAGATCCAGTCACTTTCATTATTGTTCTTAATGCATGCAGTCGCACAGGTCTATTTGATAAGAGCTTGACGTACCTTGAGGCCATGAGTAAAGATTATGGTATTGTTCCAACCCTTGAGCACCACACGTGCATAGTTGATCTTCTTGGCCGGGCAGGCCAATTAGACCAGGCAATAGCAATGATCAAGAAGATGCCATTCTGCCCTGATCTTACGGCATGGCATACCGTGTTAAGTGCTTGCAGAAATTGGGGAAACGTGGAGCTTGGAAAACAGGCTTTTGAACATGCAGTGTGTGTGGATAAAAAGCATGCTGCAGCTTATGTCTTAATGTCTCACATCTATATGCAGGTCATGTCTTAATATATCACATCTATGCAGGTGCTGACATGTAGGTTGTAGCGAACAAGAGACAATGAGATTGGAAGAACAGGCACAAAGAGGCCAGGACATTGTTGGGGTACGGATGCTGCGGCAGGAATTGTGCATTCATTTTTTATTGGAGATACGTATTCTAAAAGCAAATGTACCGATGCCAGGCTAGAAGATCTTTCCCTCAAAATTAGGAAGGAAGGGCATGCCCCAAGTTTGCATTGGGTGCTACAGGACATTTCTGATGCTGCAAAGAAAGATGTGTTATGCAGGCAGAGTGGGAGGTTAGGGTTTATTAACACCCAAGCTGATACCAATAGATGTTCAAAATCTCCGGGTTCGTAAAGACTGGCATTTGGCTACAGCAATTATATCCAAGGTAGAGCAGCAAAGGATGCTAGAATGATGGAGAGGGCTCTTTCCCTGCCTTGTCAGGTTGGTAATGATACCTCCAATTTGAGGAGTTTGATCCTGTTGTGCTTCCTGGGTGGCTTGGGAGTTGGCTTCTGCTCTGCTCCAGAATTGATGGTTCTCCCTGTTCATGTTCGAGTTGGCATCCATTGTTTTCAGGTTTGCTTGCCAGAAAATATTACATTAGGTAGTAAGGAATAAGGAACATCAGGAACAACTAAAATTAGTGTGTGTGTGTATGTGTGACTCCCAACTCTTAACTAGATTATAACAGTCATTTAGAACTAAGGCTAGACTCGCTGATTATACTTAACTGCAAGTGCTCAACCTACACAAATGGGAGTCCTCATACTTTATGTTGATAAGGTCACATTTTATTTTGAGCAGGTTTTTAATCAGCAACAGTATGCCATGGGTGGTGATAACATGCTTTGAAAGGGCTGGAGTCAAGTATCATGCTGAGCTGGCTAAGGCTGCTAGTCATCAGCAAAAGGAATTCTCTAAAAACAAGAAAATGGCAGTAGCGTATCTGAGAGAGGCAGCTAACCTTTTCTTCTCGCTGGGTAGGGCTGAGATGGCTTCAAAGTGTTGTGTAAAAGTTGGAGACCTTCATTAAGCAGTAAAACACCATGACTAATTCCAGGAGCTTTTCCATTCTTTGGCTCTGCATCTGGAACTTTTTTCTATTCCGAGTCGTTTTTTGTCATTAATCCAAGGTCATCAGATGTGGGTTCCTCTTCCCATTGTCTGTTGAAGAAAAGTCCTTCCTCCAAGTGTTTTCCCAGGAGGCATGCATTCAAGCATTTCTTGACACATTTTGAAGTATGGATTTGCAGCTTCCATCCAGCTCTTTGCTTCCAGAAAGCAATCAGCTGCATCTGTATACCTCGGAAGTGATTCAAATTCCACAAACGTAAGAATTAAGCAGACAAATAAAAACATCCGGTTATCATATAAAGGGAGTCTGTTAGCTAAAGGGTGCAAGGGATTTTGCTGCTATAGTGAGCAGGTGGCCACCTTACCACGAAACATGCAATGAGATAAATCACATGAACACACTCAACTGTAGAGTGCATATTCACAAAATAATGTATCTTGCATAACTCTATGTTAATATGGTTTTTGTGCTGGCTGCATGAAGTGGATACAAATGTGACAAAGTGACTTTAGAGCGGTTATGTGATTAATCATCACCTCCAGCTGCACTCTAAAGTTTGGGGATCCTCTGCTTTTACATCTTTGAGTACTATTCCTCGAGCACCTTGCCCTCATATATATATATATGACTTGGAGCCATATTTACCCCACACGCCTGTAGGGGCTATTCAGTGGTGCTTTCTTGGCAGCAAGTGGCCCCTATGGCCACCTGCTCCTCATATAAGCAGCATCACGCACGTCTTCAAAGCCAAGCGTGCACATGTCGTCATTGTCAAGCGTGCATTTTCCATACAACATAGAAGCAACTAAGAAGATTTGCAGTAAACGAGATTGGGTCCAACATCATATTTGCAAAGCCATCTCATTTTCCCAGCCAATTACTATAGGGCTACTGATTGGTGAGTTGCCATACCATGTCTAAACGCACTACCCATGTCCTCATGTCTGCAGATATATGCCCACATAGCCATACATGTAGCTAAGGATGTACTTGAAGCTAAGGCCGTTCATGAAGCTAGTGCCACTCATCTATATCAATGTCTTTGAGGGCTCACACAAACCCATTGCAATCATGCCAAACATCATAATTGTGTCCCACAATTTTTCCATTCATATCCATGCCTACTCATTGGGCCATCAAACCTACAGAAATATGCCTTTAGGGGTACATGCCTTTAGGTTGTATTTGGTGGTGAGATCCCCTCGTGATCAACCTTACATACATTCCATGCACTCCTTAGTTGTTGCCATATGTACTTACACAGATTCTATCCTTGTACACTTCTCATACAGTTCCCATACACCAAACTTATGTAGATTTCGTCCTTGTACTCTTTCCACGTACCTTGCTTACCACAAATGCCTATAGGGGATACTTGACTGCAAGTAGCGCCCTTGCTTCTAGCCCATGCATGCCCACAAGCCACACACACATGCTATAGCCATACATTATGTCTATCATGTTTGTTGCCATAGGTTAGTGTATTGTTGATGGAATTGTGGATGATGCAAAGGGGAGGCATACAAGCATACACGCATATGTTGAAATGGCTAGTATAGACATTGTGGGATAGCAAATTAGCTACTCCTTTGCCTAGCAAGACGTGTATATTCTCATCATGTATCTTATTCTTATGTGGATCATGCTCTCATTACCAATATATGCAATGAAGAGGAGCATGTTTCTTTAAGGAAGCACATAAAAATGATAATCGGATGCAAGCCATGTAGTATGCACACTACTCAATCTTAAAAAATGACACGTGGTATTTGGTAAGTTTACCTAATGGTAAAAAGATCTTTAGTATGAAGTGAGGTTCATAAGCTTAAACATAAATCTGATGTCAACATCGACCACTACAAGGCAAGGCTTGTTACAAAGGGTCATGCTAAAAAAAGAGCATAAGTTATGATGAGACCTTTGTTCCCACATCTTGTATGACTATAATCAGGTGTAGTATTACATTAGTAGCATAACATGGATGGAATGCACATATCAAGACTTCCTTCTTGAATGGTGATTTGTATGAGGAGGTTTATGTATCCCAACCTCATGGTTTTGTTTAAAAGAGGAAAAGAGTCTAAAGTATGTAGGATAAGAGAAGATTTATATGACTTTAAGTAGGCTCTTAGAGCATGATATGAGAAGATATATGCATACTTGGTTGCAAGTGGTTTTTGTAATAGTCCAAGTAAAAGTACCCAAATGAAAGGACCCTCTGTATGTAAAGAGGAGTAAGAATTTTCTATTGGTCATCATTTAATATATTGATGAGATGCTGCTCACACAGAGCCTAATGAGGAGAAAATTTCAACCTTTAAGGCTAAATTACATGTGTCACTTAAGATGAGAGATTTGGGCTCATTGTATTATTATTTGGGCATATAGTTTATGCAGCAAGCCGATGGTATTGTGTTGTTGTAGTCAAAGTACTTAGAAAGTCTGGTTATACAGTTTGTTCTTAAAGATTGTAAGCATGTTACTACTACACCAGTGGAGATAGGTGATACGCTCAGTCTCTAGGATGTAGGTGAAGTATTTGATGCATCACTTTATCAGGCAAGTTGTTGGGTGTCTCATTTATCTATGCAATACAAGGCCAGGCATTTAGTTTGATGTCTTCCAATTGAGCAAGTTTATACATAGTCCCGAAAGTAAGCATTGAGAGGCTGCCGCCGCAAGTATTCTAATACTTACAAGTCCCTATGCTAAGGGGGAGGGAGGGGTGATATTCAATTGCATGCTTTCATAGTGACTTTGATTGAGCTAGATGTTATAACACGCGAGTGTCTGCTAGTGGATTTCATCTTGGTGATTCACGTATATCATGGCATAACAAGAAGAAGTGGCAGATGGTTGCCACTTTGAGCTATGAAGCTGAGTATAGGGTAACTTTTACAATAATTGTGGAGTACTTATGGCTTATATACCTTTTGGTAGATCTTGGTGTTGGTCCACTACCTCTCTCTTATTGAGACAACCAAAGTGCATTGGCAGTTGGGTGTTTCATGCTTGCATAAAGCGCATTAAGGTGCATTATCCTTATGTAAGGCTTATGTGTCTACACACATCAATGTGACATATATGTTAATGAAGGCTCTCTCACGAGAGAAGTTAGAATATTTTTGCAAAGATTTGGGCTTATTGCCATTTGGGAATTGTTCAGCCACATAATCCTTCTACATGTTCATATCTTCACTATAAGAGGGGTTTGTAGCCATGCATATGGTAGTGATGTGTGGATGTGTAGGCATTATAATGGGTGAGGGAACTAGTTGCCTCTTTATAGGAGGTTTTGCCTCCCAACAGTGTGTACATACTCTTATGAGTGAGTGTGTAAGTGACCTTATCATATCACTTCACTTGTCCCTTACTCATTCTTATCAATCTACTTTGAGTGTTATGCTTCTCTATATCTTTGCTTGCTTGTTGTATACGTGGGTGTGTGTGTGTGTGTGTGTGTGTGTGTGTGTGTGTTGCTACCTTTGTCTCCACTTCAACAGTGAGATGAGTTCCTCAATAATCCATATCTTTGTACCCTCAAGTTTATTCGATTGTTTTGGGACTCTAATCTTATCATTTTTGTTATGATAAGTGATTATTACATGATTATCCTATCTTAAAATTAAGCTGAATACTAGCTCCTAATCATTGGCTATGCCTCACATAGTTTCTCACCTAAGTATCAAAATGCCCACATGGATTGGAAGGGCCTTTTACTAGCTTAGTTCTTTTTTCTTTTCAACTTTGATTGTGACTTTTGATTTGATGTGTTCTCTTAAATATTCCTTGGCGATTATCTTGATATGCTATTGACGATCTTGTGCAAATCTTGCCTCATCTCTTCTTTCACCTCAGCACAATTTTGGCTCTGAGAGGTGCCCTAGCTATAAAGCTTTCTAGAGTCATGAATTGATCTTCTACCTCATAAAGTTGCCCTTAGATTTTTTTAAGTAGGTAAATTGAGACACAATTTGGGCTCTGTGGTATCCCAACTATAGGGCTTGGATTGTTTTCTAGAGTAATGAATCAATATTCTATCTCATAAAGTTGTACTTTGTTTTATTTAAGTAGGTAAATTGAGAGAGAGAGAGAGAGAGAGAGAGAGAGAGAGAGAGAGAGAGAGAGAGAGTCACTCTAAAATAAAAACAAAGAGTTTACTTTTACAACAAGATAATGATTAGAGAGTTTACTTTTACTTCAGAGAGTCACCCATGACATGATATTTGGAAAAATATCCACCTCTATTTGTTTATATGAGATAACTCACTGGACCAAAAAGGGTAAGATAATTTAAAAAAGGAGTAATAAAAATAATCTATTAGATTAGTAGTAATTTTTAAAGCTCTTTAATTAAGCTAGCACATTTCTATAAATTTGAGGTAATAGTCAAAATTTCAAATATGTGTATATGATAGAAATATACAAAAATTACTTGAAAGTTTATCTTGTATTTGGTTTGATATTTTTTAAAATTAATTAAAATTTATAGTTAAAACATACTAGAAGTAATTTGGCATCATGTGTTAGGCTTGCTTCACACTTGTCAAGTTGCTTTAGGATAGATTAGAAGTATTTTGGCATGTGATGAAAGATTGCTTCTACCATGCTTGTCAAGTTACTTAACACTAGTTTGGTAGCTTAGTAGGACATAAATATGCCTTTTCAAGGGTTTGCTAAAAAATTCATATTTTGTTAATAGAAGCAGTATTTTAGTATTTCTCTTCTAAGGCATGTCTTTATGAATGTGAAAACCTTAGAAAACTATTAAAATAATAAAAATAACCTTAAATAAAATTGAGAAATCACCATAAGTAGAGGTATATCTTGCACTATAATTCAAACAAGTTACAAAATTACAAAGTAGGTTCATACACACAAGAAACCAATGATCTTGACTCATTATAAATTTCTCCTAAACCTTACATAGTATTTAAGAGATGAGAGATAGATTTTTCATGATTAAAAGAATTATTACATTAATAATTAATTATTACATTAATAATTAATCTCTTTTTAGCTATTGAGTCTTTGACACCCGAAACACTACAATAGTGTGAGCTTATATGGTGATTTACTTTGGTTATACTAATAAATCAATGTCTCCACTAAAGTAATTGGTCAACAAATCATATCTAAACATTTAATTTAGTTAAAAAACAAAGTGATGTTCTCAACTTTTAAAATTGCATTGATAACAAAATAGCATATATGAACCCTTGCTTATATTTGGATTATCTAGTGAGAAACTTATGAAAATAGTATTTATTATATATTAAATTACTAGATATTCCACTTAAAGCCTTATGAGGTGTTTAAAAATACGTGAAGTAGTCTCTTATTCTATAGTAATGAATATGGTTCAAAATTTCTAAACTTTCATCTCAAACAAAGTGCCTAAAAAAGGATATGTGTATATGTGATTAGCTCTCGTAAAATGCACCAGCAAAGCATAACATTGTATAGAAAATGTGTGTAAGATTTGGTCCTAATTGATTAGCTATAAAATCCTCAAAGTTGTTTTTTTAAAAGACTTTAGAAATTTCATTAAAACCTAGATTGCGGATGTTCTTATTGATTTTTAAGCCTACAAGGGATTGTATTATACCATAGATATGTTTGTGAAGCAATACACATCCAAAAATTTTGGAAAGCAATGAGAAATTATCTAATTAAAGCCTTTGATCCAAATATAGCCTAAATAGCTTTGCGTTATGACTGTAATTAGGTCTATGAATTCTTATGGAATTGAAATCCTAGATCTAACCAAGATCCCAAAAAGTCTCAATTTTCCTTTCCTATATACCTGATGATATGAAAAAAGGAAACTTTTGATGTGCACTATGCACCTACCACACCACCCTCACATTTTGAGGGTGGTGATGATCATGTTTATGCATGTTAAACACCTGCGTCGCATATGCACCTACCACACCACCTATAGTACTATATATATGCACATAGTTATCAGAAGCTAAGGAATCCAATGCTTGTGAGTATCCCCACCCTCTACAATCCAATGCTTGTGAGTATCCCCTCTACAATTCATACATCCTCTATCTAGAGTTTGTTTAGATTGCCATCTAAGCTCTACTTATTGTGAGAGCGCACGGGTGGGTGCAACACCATCACATTGTACCAATCTTAGAATTCTAAATTCTCTCCATTCTCTATCCATTGCACTTTGTTTTACTATCTATCTTTTTGCTGTGCTATATTCTTGTATGGTATCATAGCATAGGTGCTTTAGTAGAAATTTGGCGTACATTCTAGTGTTTCTTTGCATAGATTACTAGGAGCATAGGTGCTTTCCATTCTGTGCTATATTCTTGAATGGTATTAGAACATAGGTTCTTTTAGTAGAAATAGTGTATACAATCTACTCTTTCTTTACATAGAATACTAGGATAAATGGTTTCTACCTCGTTACTATTGTGCTGTTGTTGCTACTGCATCACTCATGTGCATTCATCAAACAGACTTCACAGAAGGAAAGCTTGATGGGACAAACTACACTCTTTAGAAATTCAAAAATCAACGCTACTCTAGACTCTTATGAGCTTCTAGAAACCGCTCTACGAACAGATGCAAATCCAATGGGAATCCCCAACCCCCCCGACAGTGCAAACACACTTCCACCAACAAATGCTACACTTCTTTGGTAATGGAAGAGACACAATGCTGATGCATCGTCACTAGCATAAGTGATTTTGTCCTTACTCTGATTTACAGATAACTAAGGCATCAGTAGAGGCCAGGCCATAATGAGGAATCAATATGAGACTCGAATTCAGACTAGGATTCAGAATGTGGAAAATCAGCTTACTATTGAGAAGTTTACTAAAGGAGAAGCTACTTAAGCATTTATCACGTGGATTAAAAATCTATGGGATCAAATGGCTTCTATGGGGATTACAAAGACCAGTGTGAGGAACTAGCCCGTAGGTGCATCCGAGTCCTTCTGATAGAAGTACAATAGCTTGGTAACCTCACTAAACACTTAAGTAAGGGTATCACCTCTAGCATTTAAAGAATTTAGTATTATGTTGCTTAAGAGGAGATGCAATTGAAGACCCATGATGGCGATGATGCCACATTTTTAGCCAATGCTAAAGGCAAAGGTGTGGCTTCTGAATGACGAGTTAAAGAAGAAGAAGCTTCAAGGGCACTGCTATTACTGTGACAAGAAGGGTTATGCTATCAAAGACTACAAAAAGAAGTAGGCTGATGAAAGGCACCCTAAAGTCTTCATAGAAGGGAAAGGAGTTAGTTAACAATGCCAAGACCGAGCTTGAACTTTGGGTTGCCATTGAAGAGGTATGCTTATCTGCTCAGGCTCTAGTTGTTAATGATTCATGGATTTTAGATAGTGGAGCATCTCGACATATGACGTGTAAAAAGGGCTAGTATAGTTCTTGGAAGCCTCTACAGGAACCTGTTGATGTTGATGTTAGGAATAATGCTAAAATGTTTAGCTAAAGGTTCTCGAACCATCTCCTTTGTGGTAGTTGTTTAGATGTCAAGCTCAACATGAGCTGACACTCATGAGACGCCTATATGACCATTTGACATTTATATCACTCGCGGGTTTGGTAATTGGCACCGACATATCTTCACCAGAGATTCTACACCTTGACTACACCGACTAGTCCACATCTACGCACTCTTCTTAGCGTGTTCACATTCTGGACCGCTTGTATATACTCTATTATGTGTGTTAGTCACTTTATCTTCTTTGTAGACCTCTTTTGTTGTGTGAAGAAGAAGAAGATTTTCAGCCTCTCACCTTGTGTGCTCTCTTCTAAGGTTTGTGTGAGTGTGTGTGTGTGTGTTTGTGCAAGAGCTCAAGCTATCTTCTCTCCCTACATCTTTTCATGGTATTAGAGCCTGGTTCATGCTAAGGGCTGAGTAGCAAGCAAGAGAAGCACAGGAAGCGGTACGAGGGTAAGAGCTTCATCTACTCTTCCCCCTTCGTGTTGGCTACTACACCCTTGTCGTCGGGAGCTCTTCGGGAGGCATCGGCAAAACGAACTCTGATTGAGGAGATTTCTTCGCGGGAGGAAAGCTACAGGGAAACTATATTGTCTTGTTGGACAAAGTTTTTCAAGCTGAAAACACGTTTCGAGCGCATGTGGATCTTTGCTTTTCAGTTCGTAAAGTGTTCACCAGCACTACGTCGGGTAAGTTTTGATTCTCTGCAGAACTCTATTTTTAGAACTGCAGGAAGGGTGATTGGTTGTGTAGACACTGTTGTGCTGCAAAGAGGTCTCAAAGTTGCCATTGGGTGTATGTACACAAAGGAAGGTCACAGGTTGTGACAATTTGGGTGTAGTATAGTACCACTGCAGAGAATACAATAGTTTGTGCAGGTCAAGCAAGAGTGCTGTTGCTTCTAAATTTGTGTTGCAAAAAAGATATCAAATCATAGAATAAACTAGATTGTTGCAGATAAGCTTGACAAAAACAACTTCCATGCTTGGAGGTTTAGATGGACAAATTTCTTGATCGGAAAAGATTATTTTGGACTACATTGAAGGTGAACATGAGGAGGCATCGGAGATACCAGAGATTAATCCAACTGTTGTAGATATAAAGAGTTCAAGGATTGGAATCAAGGAGTAAGGAAAGTCATGTATTGGCTTTCTATCAGCATACATGACACTATGATTAGGACTACATTGAAGGTGAACATGAGGAGACATCGGAGATACCGGAGATTAATCTAACTGCTATAGATATAAAGAGTTCAAGGATTGGAATCAAGGAGCAAGGAAAGTCATATATTGGCTTTCTATCAGCATACATGACACTATGATTGGGAATATACAGGATACCAAGTCACCTAAGGAGGGCATGGGACACCTTGGTGAAGCTGTATGAAACCAACACCAAGGCACAAAAAATTCAATTGAAGAATGAGCTTCATAATGTGGAAAAGAAGAATATGTCTGTGAATGATTATGCTTTGAAGATCAAGGGCATTGTGGAATCCCTTATACATTAATTGGTGTTTCTATTGATGATGATGATAAGGTGGAAGTGTGTCTGTGTGGTCTCGAGCCATGATAAAAGGCATTCAAGACATCTATTCAGACTCGGGAGAACATTCCCAACTTCACAGATTTGGTGTCAATGTTGATCATTGAAGAGAAGAGCTTGGGTGAAGATCAACAGTCTTCACAAAACAGAAATAGTTCAGAGCAGCATGCCTTCTACACAAGTGCGGGTAGAGGTCGTGGACGTGGCCAAGGTGGTGGTTGAACAAGTAATCATAATTATGGTCAGCCCAGCAGCAGCAATAGTCATTGGATTCACAACAACATACATGTGGAAGAGGCCAGTTTAGAGGCAGGGAGAGTCAACGAGATCGTGGTAATTGGCAAAGGCATCATAATGATACATGAGGCTATTTTTACTGTGGTAAGCTTGGGCATGTGTAGGCAGATTAGATCATGGGAGATATGCGGCCAGTGGGATGACAGGCTGTGTGACAGCCATTCTAGAGACTGGCATAGTTATAGCGCCAGCTCATTAAAGTCGGGTTCACACTATAGAGAACCCGTGTATGTATTTGGTTGAGTACCTTTCATATTGTGTGTACTCTTATTCTTGTATATGGTGTGTTGAGTGTTGAGTAGAGAAGAAGAAGATTTCAGCCTCTCACCTTGTGTGTTCTCTATTAGGGTTTTGTGAGTGTGTGTGTGTGCTTGCAAGAGCTCAAGCTCTCCTCCCCCCCTGCATCTTTTCATGGTATCAGAGCCTAGTTCGTGCTAAGGAGTTGCAAGCAAGAGAACCACAGGAAGCGGTACGAGGGTAAGAGCTTCAACTACTCTTCCCTATTTGTGTTGGTGACTACACCCTTGTCGGGAGCTCTACGGGAGGCACCGGCAAACGATCTCTGATTGAGGAGCTTTCTTCGCGGGAGTAATGCTATAGGGCAACTATACAATCCTATCGGACTAATATTTTCGGGCCGAAAACGCGTTTCGGGTGCGTCTGGACCTCCGTTTTTCAGAAAGCAGGCAATTTCGAGCACTGCGGGTAAGTCATCGATTCTCTGCAGAACTCTGTTTTAAGAACTGCAGGAAGACAGATTGACTGTGTAGACACTGTGGGTGCTGCAAAGAGGTCTACAGTTGCCATTAGGTGTATGTATACACATTGAAGTCACTGGTTGTGACATTTGAGAGTACTACAGTACCGCTGTGCAGAAAATCCAGCAGTTTGTGCAAAAAAACCAGAGTGCAGTTTCTGGTAAAATTGTGTGTTTGGCAAGATGTTAAATGATGGGATAACTCAGATTGTGGCTGAGAAGCTTGATAAGAATAACTTCCATGCTTGGAGGTTCAGGTTGACGAATTTCCTGATGGGAAAAGGCTATTGGGACTACATAGAAGGTGAGCATGAAGAGGCACCGGAGATACCGGATATAAATCCGACTACTGCAGATGTGAAAGAGTTTAAATACTGGAACCAAGGAGCCAGGAAGGTTATGTATTGGCTATCCATTAGTATACAGGACACCATGATTGGGCACATTCAGGATGCCAAGTCCCCCAAGGAGGCGTGGGACACCTTGGTAAAGCTCTATGAAACAAATACCAAGGCACATAAGATACAGTTGAAGAATGAACTTCATACTATGGAGAAAAAGAGCATGTCTGTGAATGACTATGCGTTGAAGATAAAGGGTATTGTGGAATCCCTTGCATCTATTGGTGTGTCAGTAGATGATGATGACAAGGTGGAAGTCTGTCTACGTGGTCTCGGGCCACAATACAAGGCGTTCAAGACGTCTATTCAGACTCGGGAAAACATTCCCAACTTTACAGATTTGGTGTCTATGCTGATTATCGAAGAGAAGAACTTGGGTGAAGACTAACAGTCTTCACAAAGCAAAAACAGTTCAGAGCAACAGGCCTTCTACACGAGTTCAGGAAGAGGACGAGGTAGAGGAGGCCGTGGACGTGGTCAAGGAGGTGGCCGAATAGGTAATCAGAATTATGGCCAGCAGCAGCAGCAACAACAACAGTCCCAGAATCAACAACAACAACACGCAGGTGGAAGAGGCAAATTCAGAGGCAGGGGGAGTCAAAGAGGCCGTGGAAATTGGCAAAGGCAATATAATGATGCACGTGAATGCTATTATTGTGGTAAGCCTAGACATGTGCAGGCAGAATGTTATAAGAAGCAGGC
Source organism: Cibotium barometz (assembly GCF_041138505.1). NCBI lineage: Eukaryota > Viridiplantae > Streptophyta > Polypodiopsida > Cyatheales > Cibotiaceae > Cibotium > Cibotium barometz. The sequence continues at coordinate 48,150,234 of NC_141057.1, read as the reverse complement.
TGACATGCAAAATGGAAAAGTGCAACAAAACAACTATGCATCCTCCTCAAGCAGAAATAATGAGGATAATGAAAGGTTGTTTGTTATGCAGCATGTCGTGAATGCCATGTCTGAAAATGTTGATGCAGCACAAAAAGATAATGTATGGTATGTGGATTCAGGCACTTCGAACCACATGACGAGTCATGGGGAGTGGTTCAAGGAGATGAAAAACCCAGAAAGACCAGGTTTTATGGAAACAGGGGATGACACTGCTCATCCAATTGCCCATGTTGGAGATGTGCCATTGTCTATGCAAGATGGCAAAGTGAAGTACCTTGCAGATGTACTTCATGTACCGAACATAACAAAGAATCTGGTTTCAGTTGGCCAGATGATTGAGCAGGGTTTGCAGGTTCGGTTTAGCCCTGATGGATGTTATGTTGAAGATTTTAAAGACAAGTGCAGGTTGGTTGCAAAAGGCAACAGAGTGGGCAGAATGTTTACATTGAATGTAGACATGCCTGAAATGAGTGCTGCGTGGGTTTAGGAGTTGTTGCAAACACAGACATATGGCATAAAAGAATTGGACATGTAAATGTGCAGAGATTGAAGTCTATGCAGACAAAAGGAATTGTGACAGGGCTGCCAAAATTTAAAGTGGAAGGTATGCAGAAAATATTTGAAGCATGCCAATTTGGGAAGCAAACAAAGCATGTGTTTCCACGTAACAGATATGTGAGCAGAAATGCACTAGATGTTGTGCATTCAGATGTATGGGGTCCTACGAAGACCATATCTATGGGAGGCTGCAAGTATTATGTGACTTTCATTGATGACCACACAAGGAAAGTGTGGGTATATTTCATGAAAGAGAAGAGTGAGGTGTTCACTCACTTTCAGAATTTCAGAGTTTTGGTTGAAAAGCAAACAGGGAAATATGTCAAGTGCCTAAGGTCAGATGGAGGGGGAGAATACTTCTCCAATGAGTTCTCTGAATTTTTGAAGAAGAATGGTATTCGGAGACAGTTTACATGCAGATACACTCCGCAGCAAAATGGAGTTGCTGAGCGGAAAAACAGGCACATTGCTGAGATTGCGCGAGCATTGATGGAAGAGAAGAATATGCCGCATTGCTATTGGGCTGAGGCTGTTTCTACAGCAATATACATCATGAATAGGACTCCAACTGCAGCCATACATGATGTAACTCCAGAGGAGAGGTTTACTGACAGAAAACCAGATTTGTCTCATCTGAAAGTTTTTGGATGCATTGCATATGTGCATGTGCCAGATGAGCTGAGAACTAACCTGGATCCAAAAGCTGAAAAATGTGTGTTTATTGGATACTCCCTTGTGAGCAAAAGGGATACAGGTGTTATAACCCTGCTACATGTGATTTGAGGGTAAGCAGGGATGTTGTCTTTGATGAGATGAGCAGCTGGTATGCTGCTGAAAAAGAAGCTATTGGGGCTGATGTGAGTAGAAGTGTGGTTGCACAGAATGCAGGTCAGCAATCACAGTCTTTGAGTGGACCAGGAGAGTTCTCATCTCTAGTGGGTCTATTGATAGACCATGGAGTGGCAGGCTGCTTCATAATACCAGTCCTGCAAATGTGATTACTACATCACATAAAGGAAAAGAAAAAGTGGTTGAGCCCCTTGGTATGCCTGACATTTCTGCAGGGCATTCTCATGTTGATGGAGAGTTTAGTGGCTCAGATATGAGCCTTGATGAGGAGCTTGGGATCCCAGCTATGAGAACACCTGGTGTAAAGAAGGCTATGGAAGCCATGAATGAAAAGTTGCGAAGATCAGGGAGAGTGAAGAACCCTGTGCAGAGATTTACATATGATGGTTATGTGGCACATCACTATGCATATATGGCAAAGGTTGTGCAGGTTGTTAAGCCCACATGCATTGATGAGGCTGTTGGAAATGTGTGTTGGGAGAAAGCTATGGATGAGGAGATGGATGCACTATATGGAAATGAAACTTGGGATTTAGTGCAATTGCCAGAAGGCAAGAAAGCCATTGGATGCAAGTGGGTGTACAAAGTTAAACATAACAGTGATGGAAGCATAAACAGGTACAAGGCTAGATTGGTAGCCAAAGGATATGCGTAGACATATGGGATTGATTATGAGGAAACTTTCAGCCCAGTTGCCAAGATGGCAACGGTGAGAGTTGTGATAGCAGTGGTGGCTGCGTCAAAGCAATGGTCTTTACATCAAATGGATGTAAAGAATACATTCTTGCATGGGGATTTGCAAGAAGAGGTGTATATGTTGCAGCCACCTGGTTATGAGGATGTGGGTCACCCCGAGCATGTTTGCAGGTTGAAGAAAGCCTTGTATGGCTTAAAGCAAGCACCAAGAGCATGGTCTGACAAGATTTTTGAATATCTTGTCACTATTGGCTTTCATGTAGCCAATGCAGATTTCTCATTGTATGTGAGACATGGTGATAGAGGGGTTGTGCTTATCGTCATCTATGTAGATGACTTGATCATTACGGGGGACCATGATGCAGAGATCTTTGATGTAAAGATCTTGCTTAGACAGAAGTTCAAGATGAAGGATCTGGGGGAGCTCAGATATTTCTTGGGCATTGAGGTGATTAGGTCACCACATGGTATTGGATTACTGCAGAGACAGTATGGCTTGGACATGTTGTCCAAGTATGGTATGACAGGCTGTAAGCCTATTTCTGTGCCATTAGATCAGAATGGCAAGTTGAGTGCAGATTCAAGAGAGATCTTGGAGGATCCTACTATGTACAAGCGCATAGTAGGAAGTTTGATCTACATGACAATCACCAGACCAGATTTGAGCTATGCTGTTGGGTTGGTGAGTCAGTTTATGCAGGTTCCACAGAAACCGCATTTGGATGCAGTGAGACGCATACTGAGGTATGTGAGGTCTACTTTGCATTGTGGACTATTCTATGAGACTGGGACAGAGATATGTGTACACAGATGCTGATTGGGCTGGTAGTATCTCAGATAGAAGATCTACCAGTGGCTTCATGTTTTCTTTGGGGAGTGCTGCTGTGGGGCACAAATATCCGCTAGATAGCGCAAGTATCTACAGTGCCATTTAATCTGACCCAAAAACCTCATTAACTCTTTCAGATTCTGTGGAGGTTGAGCTTCTTGAACTGCTCGGATCTTGTCAGAATCAACCAGCATTCCTTCTACTAAGATAATATGTCCTAACAGCTTTCCTCTGCGGACTGCTATTGCGCATTTGAATGGATTCAGGGACATTCTAAACAGCATGCATATTTGCAAACATTTCCTCAAATGCTCCAAATGCAATGACTATTTCCCAAACACTAAGAAATCATCCATGAAAATCCTCATGAAATCTGTAAGATATGGCTCAAATGTTTTGAATGCTGCTTTGGAGAAAGACGGGGGGCCATTCTTTAACCCAAAGCTCATCCATTGTATACACAAATGCTCCCCACTCTGTTATGAATGCAGTTTTCTCCATGTCTTGGTCTGCCATGCTAATCTGATTATACCCTGAGAATCCGTCCAGAAAATTATACATTTCATGGCCAGCAACATCATCAAGCAATGTGTCTACAAATGGCAGGGGAAATGGATCAGTTATTGTAGCTGCATTCAGCTTCCTATAATCCACACAAACCCTCAGCTTTCCTGATTTTTTCGGAACTACTACAATGGGGGAAGCCATGCTGCCTGATCCACTGGCTTAATAAACCCTGCTTTTAGGAGCTTATCCAATTCCTCCTTCACTTGTCAGGCATAATTCGGATTCATGCGGTAACGCTGTTGCACCACTGGTACAGCATCCTCTTTAAGATTAATTTGATGCTGATAAATCTGTGGATCCATCCCTTTCATATCAGTGTAGTCCCAAGCAAACACATCAATAAATTCCTGTAGCAACTTCTTCAACGACTCCTTAAAATCGGAATCCAGGTGCACACTAACCTTGACAATCCTTGGATTGTCCACTGTACCTAGATCTAAATCTTGCAATTCATCTTCTTTTACTCTAGAACTCTTTCCCAGAGTATGTTCATACAATGCCTCTGCCTGCTTGGCTTCTCCAGCATCCTTTTCTAAGTCCTTGCTCTGAACATCCAAAATCTGAGAAATTGTTTACTCCCTTGAGATTTCCTTCAGATCGGACCCTTTTGGGCCCTCAAACTCCACCTGAGCACACTGAAGATCAGATTTCCCTGTGAACCAGTACCTATCCATAATGTCAATGACATCCACTTCAAAAACAGGCACTACTGTCGGATTTGCTTTAAGATAATCCTCTTCCTCATCATCTGTGACTTCCGATGCCAAGTTGATTGCTTGAGCATATAAAGGCTTAATTTCCTTTGCTAAAACTGCTTTATCAGTCATGCTAACCTTCACTGTTTTGGAGCCTTTCTTAAGAGCAATTTCATCCTTCTCCCAATCTTGCTTAAGTTTTGCTGTGTGCGGAACCAAGGTCTCCCCAATAGCATTGGGTAAGCTCCTCGTGTGTCTTCCAATTTTAAGACCACAAAATTTACTTGGAATGACAAACCAGGAATCAGTACCTCTTGGTGTCGTAACATCCCAATAGGCTAGACTTTTCTCTGATCCGCCATCCGCACTTGGAAAGGAGCTGGTTGCAACTCCATCATCTGCTTCAATTTTAGAAACTCCCCTTCAGGTAAGATGTTCACTCCGGAGCCTCCATCTAATAAAACCTTAGTAAAGTCCTTCCCCTGAAACTTCAGATTTATGGTAGGAACTCTCCAATCCACATCTCCAGGTGACATATTGCATACTTCTACCTCTAACACTTCCTTGCAGTTATCACTTTGTCTTTAAATATTGAGACTATGCTGAGCAATTGATCTAAAGTGATATTTAAAGGAGTATGCAATAATTCTTCAAAGAGTGAAATTGAACCAACCTCATCCTTCTTCTTTTCATCTTCCCAAGCTACTTGTTTCTTCTTCTGTATCTTCTTCAACTGTTCCGATGACTGCTCTCGGACATCCTTTTGTTCCTCCCAATCCAATGGAGACTTCAACTTCTGAGATCTGGTTTACTGCCATCACATCAACATTATCTTCTTTCTCTACACAATTGGAACAGTCACATGCCATTTGCATTGCTGACACTGATTTCTCTTGTAGACACTTCCTTCCTTCACTCTCTGAGATATCCGATGGCGGACTCACCACCCACAGGGTGAATTTTCGTTAACACAAGGTTAACCTGTGGAGTAGGATTCTCTTCCTTTCTAGGCTGTTGATGTAGAGCCTGATTTTGATTATCATACTCATTCCAATTATTCCTCCATTCATTCCGCTAAGGAACTCTTCCTCTTCCTCTATTCCATTGTCTATTTGGAGGTCTCCATTGATTTCTGTAATCCTGAGTTGGAGGATACCAATTTTGATTTCCTCTCTGTTGGACTTCTAGGGCAACTTGCACCACTGCTGCCTGAGTCTCCTGTCTTTGCTTCTAAATCCGATCTGGAACTGGACCTCTATACCGTGGATTATACCAACAGTTTGATGTTAGATGACCATCCCTCTCACAAATATGACAGTGAGGTTTATCAGATGATGAAATCCCCATTTCTTTTATCTTTTGGGATACTAACTTATCCAATTCCTGAGTCCCTTTGTCTTGCTTCTTCCTCTTTGTCTTGCTCTTTTCCTCCTCTTTTTTTCCTCTTCTTGTCTTTCTTCCTCTTTGTCTTTTTATGCTTCTTTTTAGATTTCTTTTTCTTTGATTTTCTCTTTTCATCATCAGAGCTATCTGAATCTGAATCAGAATCCTCAGAATCATCCGAATCAGAATCCGACTCGGACTCTGAATCACTGTCCAAATCACTGTCGGACTCATCCTTCAATGTACCATATCTCTTCTCCACTCTAGCAATTGTTTCTACTAGATCATCCATTCCTGCAGCCACATCCACACTAGCTACTGCAGACCTTATGGTTTTCCTCAAACCCTTCAAAAAGTATCCAGCTAACATTTTTGGGGTTGGTCTTTCTGCCACCTCCAATCTTGATAGAAACAAATACTCATAATGAGCATTCAGGACATACTGCAAACCCCTAGACATAATTCTCCGTCTACCTATCAAATCCCTAGATATAATTCTCCTTCTGCCTATCAAATCCCGAACCTCATGAATCCAGACCTTCTTCCTGATGATGGAGATAATATCTCTAGGAAGGTCAGAGAAATTCTGATTGAAGAATATTTTTGCATAAGCATTTACTTCCTCCTCATCTGTTACCCAGTTTCGGAAATCCTATAGCAACCCATCCATATAGAGAAAATCCTTTGATCCCTGAAAAACTCTGGGTTTGTTCCTAATCTACCCTTTTCAAAGTAGAAACCCGCAAGATTGCCAGTGTACATTCCTGACTCAAATCAGACTTTCACTAAACCTAATTCGGATACATGGAAGTAAGACTGAAATCAGAAATACACATGTGGATGACAGAAATGAGTCCGAATGCCATTGCAGAGCACAAACAAAACTCCTTAATTCATCATATCCAAAACACAATAGTGCAGCTGATTAAAAGCCCGCATCAGTTACCAGTGGTTATAACCGTATTCCTTCATCGGAATTCCCCAAGACATAATGAAAGTCCGACTAAGGTATTTTACAAAAAGACTTACAAAAGGAATTGCTAAACTTGAAAACTAACAACAAAGTAAAGTAATTTATGATACTGTAAGTAGATCCCTAACATAACACCACAAAATTCATTTCAAATACTAATCCCTCAAAAGTGATTGGAACTTGCTTGACTAGTTCCAAGGACATCACTTCCCTCTGATTTGCCACTTTGATGGCGAATGGAGCTAGCTCCATAATTCGAAGTCCCAAGGCTTTCCTAGTAGCTTCAGGCATGATGTTAACACTAGAACCACCATCCATAATGGCCCTTGTAATTTGAGTTCCTCCCATAGAGACTATCACCCTCGGGCTTTGGTGATCAGCCACTCCTGGGGCAGTGAGGCATACCCTTGCTTGTTGAATGGGCTATCGCCACCCACTACTACTAGATGGGGCTTCACCCTGAGTTTCCTTCGAATCCACCAAATGTTGGACCACACCTAGCAATTGGTCTCCTATTAACACAAACACAATTGACCCAGTTGCTCCCTCTTACACACACCTGAAACGCAAGAGAGCTACAGCGAAAGAAAACATACCATGGTGGCGAGGTGGAGATGGCGCCTGCAATTCCTCCTCCTCGCTCTGCTACAACCAATCCTCTTACTTCATTTAGGTTTACAGCCTGAGTATACAACATGTACATATTTACTAAACACTCATGTATTATGTATGCTATAACAAAATGTGTATGTGTCAATATAAAAATAAACACTCATGTACATATATATCTATATATACATATATATATATATATCTATATCTATATATACATATATACATATATATATATATATATATATATATATATATATATATATATACATATATGTATATACATACATACATACATACATACATACATACATACATATATATATATATATATATATATATATATATATATATATATATATATATACATACATACATATATGTATATATATACATATGTATATATACATATGTATATATATACATATATATACATATATGTATATATATACATATACATATGTATATATATATATATGTATAATCAAACCGCATAATTGAGGAAGGGTGATTTCCACCTTTGCCCCTACCAACACTGCCTCTCCCAACATAAATTACTAACCTTGGGTTGGGTAGACCCCTCACCTGTCGCCTTTGAAGGTATGGTGGTTTTGGGGGAATGACCAGGGTAGGGTCCGCTTCCATCTCCATGGGTGGTGTTTGAGCGAATTCCTCCATGACCTCCTTATAAGCTTATTCCATAATGGATGGGTGGACTGCACCATCGGGGGGAGGAGTTGGTGTCTTTGGGGTCCCTTGGGACCGGGTGACTACCGCCACTATTGGAGTGTCATCCTTGGGAGATGGCACCACTACTTCCACCATGTTAACCAGTGGGGTTTTAGGACAATCCCAGGTGTAGTGGTCTCGGCTCTCTGACGTAGGCATGGGGGGCGAGCTCTCTGCTGGCACAGTGTATTGAGCTTGCATGTGGCTGCTCTCCCCACAATGGTAGCATATAAGGGGCCGGTTGGGGTTGTTAGGAGGATGACAATTAGGAAATCTTTGGTTAGGCCGGGCCTCATACATGTTGTTAGTGCCGGGAGGTACTGGAGGAGCTGCCACATAGACCACCGGGGGTGGGTATTGATAGGCTTGGGATGTTTGTGGGACTGGCACAAGTGGAAGGTATAGCTAATAGATTGGGAGAGTGCCTGCTTTTCATGGGATTTGGATAGGCAAGGGGTTTTATGCTAATGTTGCTCCGGGGTGAAGGGTATTGGTGTATGCTATTGTGCCTACTTACTCCTTGCTAACATGATGTGGCTTGGGGCAGTTGAGGAGTTGGTACATAAGTAGCCATGGGGGAGGAAAGTGTATGTGGGAGAGCTAAGTAGGTGGGGCCAGTGGTGATAGGGTTAATATAAGCTTGGGGCAGTTGAGGAGTTGGTACATAAGTAGCCATGGGGGAGGAAAGTGTATGTGGGAGAGCTAAGTAGGTGGGGCCAGTGGTGATAGGGTTAATATAAGCTTGGGATTGGGGGGTAGCTATTCCTGTCAATTGATGGTTCAAGAAGGGTGTTGGGTTTGGTTGGTGGTTAGGGCCTGGGCAGAAGTCGAAGCACTACTAGTTGGGATCACCATGTAGTCTTCGGTGAAGGGATTAAGCAGGGTGGTCTCTTGCTTAAGTTGTTGCATAAGTCAAAGGCCCTTGAGGTAGTAACACTCCTTGTCCTCTCATGGCCCGCCTTTGAGCAAAATGAGAAATATTTCTTGGTGGGAAAATCACTTGGAAGATGGCCTTGCGAGCTACATATCAGGCACCATGAACTCATCTTGGGATCTTTGGCCTTGAGCTGCTCGATCTCCTTCCTTAGCGCTGCCACCACGGCTGCATCCTCTTGCTGTGACCTTTTGAAATCTTCAAGCTCCTTCTTGAGCTTGGCGAGCTCATCCAAGGAAGCGGATGTAGAAGCTACCGCCGGGGCTAGTGGAATCATTGGAGGAGATGAAAAAACCAAGAGGTACTGCACTCCATCGTGAGGCGAGAATTCTCGAGCTGTTGTGTAGCTCTTCTTGAAATTCTTGCAACGTGCCTTGGGATGGAAGGTCTCTCTCATCTTCATCGCCGTTTGAGTAGGGAGTGCGCGAAGCACCCACTGTTTGTAGCATGTAGTTTCTAAGATCTTGGAATAACTGAGCGACTAAAACTTTAGCTCTTATGACAAGTTAGACCACTGACTCCCTCACCTTCATGGATAGTTGGTTGAGCTCTTGAGTAATGAGATCAAAGTAGTTCCTAGGACAAAAGGTAACCAAGAACTATAGTCAATCCAAGAAGTGATTAGCGAAGAATTGACTATACCACCGGTCTGCACTTTCTTCCAATGTTGTAGGGAACAAGACCAAGCGTGCATCATCTCAGTCGAGCCCTCTTGAGGCACACATAGTGTGAGGAAGTGCCGCACATGGTCTTCTGCATCTTCAATGAAGGTTGGTAGTTTAACTTGCATGCTGTTAAGAACAGTAGCTCCAACCCTAGTGGAGCGGCCAATGGCTCCAGCCCTAGTGGAGCTGCTAGAGGGTTAGAAGAGGAAGATTCTAAGGAAAGAGTAAGGAAACAAGGAAGAACCCTACGCGATGACCAATTTGAAGAGGAGAACGAAGGGGTGAATTACCTCTAGAAGCTCTAGTCTTTGAGAGCATACACAACACTCCTCTCTACGACCAGATAAAAAATCACAAAAAAAAAAGAAAAGAAAAAATTTTGAGACTATACTTGACCTCTAGGAGAGTCCCACCGTGATCGCCAAATTTTGTCTTAGCTGTGATGACTTTGCCGGTCCTCATTAAGGAACTCATGGGCTACCTAAACAACCACTATGGTTAGGGAAAGGGGAGGTGGATCCTCTTAGGTAAGTATACCCGCTATGGCTTGGTCGACCTCAATGGTGGCTAGACATGCAAGACTTATGCTCCACACCGTCTACCATGCTCTCTAACCACCTCCGTATCCCCACAGGCCACTCATTCACACCGCACCCACCATAGACCACTCACTCTCACCACACCCATAGACCACTCACTTATACCACACCCATAGATAGGAAATACCACAAGAGAGTAACACTGTATATCAAAAATGTAGAGAGAATGATATAAGAGAGTCTAATGCACTATCAAGGCGAGAGACTGCTCTCTTTATCTCCTCCTTGGGTGTCCTTCTCCTCGAAGTACCAACCCTTCATCATGTTGTGTAGAGAGAAATCTTCCGTTAGGAAAAGGTAGATGGTGCTCGAAGAGGATCTCACCCTGTCTTGGGAAAGCTATAAGAGCATCAACGCATGAGCATTCAGCCCTTCATCAATAAAACGCAACAGTACACAGCATTCAATCTTCAAGGAACCTTGTGTTTTCTGCATACAACCAATTTTCAGCATTCATCTCTTCATCATTTTGCTATAGAAGGTAAAACACATGATTCATTCATTGACATCAATCATACATAGCCTAGAAACAGTCCCAAACAACCCATATCTCAACCTCAGATTTGCAACCTTCCTACATTCCATTGGGAAGAGTGCATAGGCTTGAGATTGGTCATTATTGGTGCTTCTACTACAACCGTGTACAGTTCAACCCGACTCTTGGTCTTCAGAGATCTTGTGTTTGGTTTATCTACAGTCCAAAGTCATTCTCTTCAAATGAATAAAAGCAAATACTCCTAGCAATAGGAGGGGGCCCTTCAATGGGTAATTTGGGACTCAATCTGGTGTACAATTCTCTCTCTCTCTCTCTCTCTCTCTCTCTCTCTCTCTCTTAAAGTTTGAAGTGATAAAAGTGGATTACTAAACTCACAAAACTCAGGAAAAAGAAGGCAGTGTGAGACTTGTGTGACAAGATCCTTAATTACGAATACTTCCGCTACATGTTACATTGGTATCAGATTCAGCTTGCCCACACACTGCATCCTAGCATGAGGGCATCGTTGGATTGTTAGACTTTACTCTGGCTCAACCACCGACTTTAGTAACGTCTACAGAGGAGAGTACACATCAGCAGGAAGACATCTCCCTCAAAGGAGACCTTACTCTTCCACCTACCGCACATACCATAGCTCTACTTCGAGCTCAGAACCAACTTCTTATGGAGAGTCTCCAACTCTTTGAGGCAACAACAACAAAACCCACTTCTCTAGTTAACCCCAACTTCGTCACTCTCTTCTTTCAGATGGAACAACAAAGACGAGAAGATGAAGCTAGACGGCGGGGAAAAAAGCAGACGAACAAGACTATGAGGAAGCCCAATGCAGGATCGACAAAGATCGACGTCAAGCTGAACTCATTGCTCGAGAGTACCAATGAGAGCTCCATTGAGAGTGCATGTTACTCGAACACCAAAGGGAAAAGGAGGCCATACATCTGAGGTATCAACACCTCTCCTTCAATTTCCCCACCCATAGGTGCCACTAGCTCCAACATCCCGCGACATTGACTACCGTCATCCGAACTCAACAAAACTTTAGTAAGTATGATGGTGGTAAGTGTGATCATTAAGCAGTTAATCAATTTATTCATCAATTTAATGCTCATTTTCCTTTAGCTAGGATCACAGACCCTCAAGATAGAGTCCATGTAGCAGCTCCCCACCTTACGGGTGAGGCAGTAACTTGGTGGCAGCATTGGTCTAGTCTTCATATAGACGAGACCCACAGGTGTCACAGCTTTTAACTGGGATACATTTGTCCATGACCTAAAGACCAGATTTCTTCCTCCCCAGTATTTGACCAACCTAGTAGATGAGTTCTATGGACTCAGACAGAATGGGTCACCCGTACTTCAGCTTTTCAGCAAGGTGATGACTTTAGCACCATAGTTAGGGTTATCTAAGTAGGCTAAGATGAATCAATTCATTCATGGATTAGATCCTAACATCCGGTTCACAGTTCGTATCTTTGAACCCAATACATATGATCGAACTTTGACTTTGGTTCAAAATAAAGAAATGAAGATGAACGGAGGCAAGCCTAAGCGATCGTCATCGCAGTCTAGTGCTAAACCCCATCCAATACTGTGCAACCAGAGAAAGATAGTGCATCTTCTAAAGATGCTAAGAAGGATGACAGTAATAGCTCTAGTTTAGGGGATATGAAGGATAAGGAATCCAAGCCTAAGAAAACCCCTGAGGAAAAGGCTAAAGCATGCATCAGTGGAGGTTATCTTCCTCCAAAGGAGTAAAGGAAATACCAGTCAGAAAATTGATGTTTTTTCTGTCATACCATCGGGCATGGTAAGAAGGGTTGCCAGAAATGGCAAGCGAAGCAAGTCTCCAAAGCCCCTTCTTTCATAGTTGCCACATCATCTCTTGCTCCTCTAGCCTTGCCTACTACCACAAATGCAATTCAGCTTTTGCCTTCTAAGCATCATATGCCATCCGTGGTATTTGATGCTAAGCAGGAGGTTGAGAGCGATGCTGCACAGAAAAGCCTCATCCAAGCATATGGCTCTACCAAAGGGCCGATAGTTTGTAGTTCTATTTGACATGGGCAGTTTTGAGGATGCCATCTCTCCCTAATTGGCTAATAAAATGAGCTATACATTAGTTCCATATCATTTGGATGTGGACAGGTTCACACCTGGTCTCCACACCTACATATCTCTCAGAAGGACACCTACATATCTCTCAGAAGGCATAAAAATTTACATTTTTAATTTAAAAGGCCTCATTCCAATGGATTTCATTGTCTTGCCTCTTTTGGGGTGGTGCAACATGATCTTAGGAATCCAATGGTTTTGTCAGTATAAGCCTATTCCCGATTGGGGGCAAGACACTTTTACTATCTATAAAGGTTTTCCTGAGCTCTTCATGATTCATGGGGGGATAGAATCATTCTTGGCATCCCATTGATTTCTCATATCGAGGCTCTACGAGCTATTTGTAAGGGAGCGGAAGGAGCATTGCTTTATGTTCACGCTCAGATAGCCTCTACCTCATCGGTATAGCAGCTACCTTATCTTCATCCCCAGTCCCATAGTTAGCAGACCTCCTATCTAGACATGAGGACATTATGCTTAGGGACGATCTCCCGCCTAGTCTTCCCCCATCCCCTCTTGAGGACCATCATATTGATTTGGTCCCTGGATCAATACATCATACACTCCTCCTTAAAATTCTCTAAGGCCTCTAAGTTTGTGGGGCTTGGATGGTTTTCCCCAATCCATCTATTTGTATTTATGTTCTCTAAGTTTTCTCCACAACCCACCCCAACAATGTTCATTTTGCAAGAAATTACAAATTGAAAAAATTGATAATGTCTTGGGTATTGGATGGAATATTGTGGAGAGGTTACACAAAGGTGACATCTACTCGTGTAAAGTGGTGCCTTCAAGTGTGACCTTTTGATACTTGAAGACTCGTCAGAGCTTATCCATTCGATTCTTCTATGAACGATGGATGAAGAAGAATGGGGAGTGGGCTCCCTTGCAATCAAGTGAGGATGTAGATACACCCATAGATTTATCTGTAACTCTTCGTAATGGTTCAATTGAGGTGGTGAATGCAAGCATTGAATGGAGCTTAGGAGATGTTCGGGAGCATTTTCTCATTATGGGATTTCAAGATGTCCAAGAAGCAAGCATCAACATTGGCCGATGAAAGGTGAGCTTTGATATTTGTAAATTTGTGTTGCTTTGTGTTTTTTTAATATGTTATTTTATTTATTACACTTGTGTTTCCTTGTTTAGGTTGGAAGATGATTAGAGAAGAGCTTAAAGGTTTGCAAAGACTGGAGTAATGGTGGATGCAAATTTCAACTTCAAAATTAGTGTCGCAAGTCGTCGAGAGGCTATTTATCTTTTTTTTAAAAATTAAGATGGTTTTGTAATACACCTATTATAAAATGATGGTTCCTTTTGTGAATGACCATTTGTGTTATGTCTTGTCAATTTAATTTATATCTTTATATAAATTTGGGGTTATTTACTGGTCACTTATGTTATAGTCTAAAATTCCCAATGTTTAATTTTGCAGTCTATAAATATAGGACCTCTCTCATTTTCTAACACTTTGTTTTGACATTCCTCTCTCTTTCAGCACTCATCACTCCATTTCTAGCATTCGTCACTCCCTTCCAGCGCATGGACCCAAACATGGCATATGAGAGGTTTCTCGAGTTCTTGAAGAGAACCGAGTGACCTGACAGAGAGGAACTTTTCTTTATCTTCTCCCGCGAGATTCACTTTGGAACAACCATCCTCTTGGCAGAAGAGGACTACAGAGGTCCTCTTGACTACATGGAGGAGTACATGAGGTCTAGACTGTCAACAGCTACCACAGGAGGACGGCGATTGGGTGCCATACAATATCCTATGATATATCAACGAGAATGCCCTCAGGAGGTTGCAAAAATTCCAAGTTATTGTGCTCCTTAATGGTCAATACAAGCAGATCACCAAGGAGGAGATACTTGCACTTCATAGGGGGAAGATTGGCCTTGATTTCCTCTCTTGGGTTGCCACCTTCATATACCTTTGTGGTGAGCAAGATGCTGATGAAGAGGTAGAGGTGGAGGATGTCTAATTGGAGGCATGGTACAAGGCAAGGAGGAGGATCCTAAACCTGAGGTCCTTAACCAGCTTGTTGAGGCCATTATGGCCAAAGATCTCCTCCTACAAATTGAGGCACCTCAATCTGGTGAAGCATCCTCATCAAAGGCATTGGTGCCATACTCTAGAGAGGAAAGTGCCTCAGCCACAACAGAGGGTGGAGAAGAGGTGGGGGAGGGTCCTATAGAGGGTACCCTAGATGTACCAGATGTAGTGGGCAAGGGAAAGGAGGTTACACATGAGATGCCGGAGCTTGAGCTTAGTAAGCTCAGCTTTGTGGTGATTGAGGGGAAGGAATTCATCTTTTTACATGACCTAGAAAAGGTCTACAAGCTCAACCAAGCTGAGTGCCTCTCCTTGTTAGCTATGAATGATGAATTTTCCATCGACAACAAGGGCTCGGAGGCTTTGCACAACAAGGGCTTCTTCCGATGCAGAATGGTGTGCATGAGTTGGTGATGATCTTGAAATTAGCAATTGCAGAGGCTGGTCAAAGCCTTGTGACTGAGGAGGAGTTTAGAAAAGCTCAAGAACAATTGCCACTGACTAGAGAGTCTGAGGATGCTACATTAGTGTTGTTGGAGGAACACAAGTCCTCCATTGACATTTGCAAGCTTGAGGTGGTTGGCTCTCATTTCAAACACATGGTAAGATAAATTATGTATGAATCTAATAAATATAATTGATAATACTACTAGAATTCCACTAATCCTCTTTCTTGTGTGCAACATATAGTCTCTGTAGATGCTTGGGCTCAACGTAAAGGTGGCATACATGAGCTTTTTGGAAGAGATGCTGCGTTAGCCCATTACATGGGTCGTATTGCACCTCAACACCTTGTTGTGGTGCAAAATGCATTCACCCCCATGGCAAGCTTCTACATGTTAACCCTCAAAGTACTAGCAAAGTCTTATGCTTGTCAACGATTCCAAGAAATGCTAACAAGATAGTGCTCATCAACAAGGCTGCAGCGTACGCTACCTCTTCCAAGGGGGTTTCACTTCTAAAGTGCTCGCACACACTGCATTTGCAAAGAGTATTGGTCAGAAGGACCCAGATTGTGTCGTCAATGCCATATTGTCAGGGACCCTTCCACTTAGCAAAGAAGAGGCACAAGACTGTAGCTAGGCGTCTCAAGAACATTATGAGTTAGCCTAGAAAATTATCATAGATACTGTGTTCGACACTACTACTTTGTTAAAGACAATCAATGTAACTCCTTTTTATTAATACAAGTGGGTTTTTCTATACATAATGTCTACATAAAGTTTGAATAATGTAAGTTTCCATGATATGAGAGAGAGAGAGAGAGAGAGAGAGAGAGAGAGAGAGAGAGAGAGAGCCATTGTGGATAACAATGGATTGCATGCATGTTTAGTTTGTGGTATCAGTAGTGATTAATTTGGGCCAACTTCCCATGATGTCCCCTGTCCTCTCTAACCACAATGGGTGTGTAGTTTTGTCCTATCCAGCCATGATATGAGAGAGAGAGAGAGAGAGAGAGAGCCATTGTGGATAACACTCGCGATTGCATGCATGTTTATTATGTGGTATCAGTAGTGATTAATTTAGGCCAACTTCCCATGATGTCCCCCCCTTTCCTCTCTGACCACAGTGAGTGTGTAGTTCTTTCTAATTTAGCCAACACCCAGCTCTAATTGATAGCAAGGCCTATGTGTATGTGAATGTGAATGCTTGTGAATACTTGTACATGACAATTGGAGGCCACCAAATACAAAAATAGCCCCAACCTGAACAGGGCAACTTTTGCCCAAACATGCTTATTATCTGGGCAAAAGTCGCCCTGTTTAGGTTGGGGCTCCTTTTGCATTTTCTAGCCTTCAATTGTCATGTATAAGCATTCATATAGGCCTTGCTATAAACTAGGTGCTTAAAATTAAAGATATATAGTGCCCTACTACAAAGTAGTATTAAGATCATAAAAGATACCCTTTTACATGATGAGAGTTTTTACACATGGAAGGAGAGAGTTTGATTAATGTGAACCATAGATAAATAAATTTTTCCCATGATGAGCTACTGATAAAATGGAAAATGTTGTGCTTTCACACTGGCCCTGACATCACCTAGTTATTTAGAGTTCAAAGTAAAATGGTAAAATGTTGCACTGTCCCTAATGCTGACATTGGAAGCATATTTTGAGAACTATCTATATCATACATTGCAAGCATGTATCACTTGAAGGCCTAAAAAAGCAAAAAAGCCCCAACCTAAATAGGGCGACTTTTGCCCGAAGCCTATCTGGGCAAAATTCACCCTGTTCAGGTTGTTCAGGTTGGGGCTTTTTTGCTTTTCTAGGCCTTCAAATGATACATGCTTGCAATGTATGATATAGATAGTTCTCAAAAAGACTTTATATTCTTGCAATGTATGATACAAATAGGGCTCACTTTGACAATTTAATTCTATAAGATTTAAATCACCAAACTGTACATGGATTAGTAATATGAATGAGTAGCTGTACAATGGTACAGTGAACACCAACATGAAGTGGCCTTTATGATCCTCCATATATCATCCATGCTCAACACATGCCTATATCTCTACTTTGCCTTCATAGACACCTCTAATCACCCATGCTCACTCCATGCCTAAATCTATGATTTGAGTACATGGACACCATGTAAAATTGTGAACTAACACTTCAATATCTGTATGTATCCAAGGTGCTTTAAAAATACTTTGAAAAAATGAACCCCATTTTATGAATTGAATCCCATTTCATGGTGAAAATTTACACCACAGAGGAGGAGGTTCAGGCTCTAAGCCTTGCTATGACCCTTCAGAAACTGATCCCCTTAGACATAAATTAAAAATATTCATTCTTTTACATTCAAAAATTGATCCCAACAAATTCTAAGTGAGTTTCTACACTGACAAGGGGAATTGGATGAGGTTTTTTGACAATAGCCTTGCTATCACCAAGCAATTTACAACTAAATAATATTAAAATAAAAAATATTGATACATATGGTTGAGAGGAATGTTTACAAAGGCAAAAAGTCCCCCACTGGTGGGGGTGACTTTTGCCTAGACAGGGTTCCTGTTTGAGCAAAAGTCGCCCTGTTCAGGTTGGGGTTTTTTTACTTTTCTAAGCCTTCAAACTATACATACTAGCAAGTGAAATATACAAATCACCCTTGCAAATGAAATATACAAATCAAATACATTTAGATTTTTTTGATACAATTTTGATACAGATACACATGCAATAAAAGCCTTGATGGATTACAAATCAAATACATTTAGATTTTTTTGATACAATTTTGATACAGATACACATGCAATAAAGGCCTTGATGGATTACTTGAGAAGCACCAAAAAAAGAATATATCAAGTGAAGTTTTATATTATCCAATCATGTACATCATAAGGGGGAATATTCAGACATTATCACATCGAATGGTGCATGCCAGCTTCACGTCTTTACACATGATTGTGACCCGCTTTGCATGTATTACACACAGGTTAGAATCCTCAAACATGATGACAAAAAATGCCTTCGGTGCTTCTTGTATTGTAGCCAAGGCAAGGCTTTGCATCCTCTTATCTTGGCCCCCAAAATTGTATAGTATCTCTTTGACAAAACGTGCAAAAGGATCTCTCTGGATGAGGAGGTTGACACTCTTCTGGAACCTCTGAATCTTCTTTAGAGGAGCTGCCATGCCATTGGGTTGTTTCCTCCTAGGGGCACGAGAGGAGGAGGGTTTCTTGTCAGGTGGTCGAGGAGGATGTGCATGAGCACTTGTGCACATTTACGCCGAGAGGATGATCAAGCTCCTTCAGCTCTGCTGCTGCTAATGCTTCCATTACTGCTGCCTATGCCACTGCCACCTCTTCTCGTGTTGGTAAAACAGACCCATGCCTCGATGATGCAAGGTCTTCCCCCCAGTTGTGGAACATATTTGGGGGATAGGAATATCACCCCATGGCACTTGATCAGGGTCAACATCACTCCATGTCTCTCAATCACGGGGTTAGTGGTGGTGGCTGGGTCAGTGGTGTCCAGATGAGGGGGAGAGGGAGGTGGAGGTGGTGGTGGAGGACGATGAGGTGATGGTGGATGCTTACGTTCAATGTTTTTTGTGTGAGCCATGGCAAAAAGTGAAGTCAAAATATAGAAATAAGAATGAATGAGGCTATTACACCTTTATATAAAGTCATTTATAATGTGTTCGGATAGTCTGAAACCGGCCAAAAATTACAAAACCACCAAATTAGACACGTTTAACTCAACGTCTGCCATGTCTTGCCATTGTGGCATGCCATGCGACATGGCCTGATCTTGAACTTCCATTCCACTTCTCTATGATTGCCTCCTTCCTTTTGAGTCATGCGGCTTTAGCAATTGCTGACATTTGAGCCTTTTCCCTAGTAACATTTCTTGCAAGATTGTTGTGATAGAACCAATTAAACATCTCCACAAGATAATTGCTATGTGTCTTCCCTCCACCATGTCGAGTATTCTTGAAGTACACTCCTTTGGCTACGTAATGTGATTTTCCATGCCTTGGATGCTGAACATATCCAAGGATCTGTATTTTTGTAGAAAATACGGTCCATGTGCATATACAATGTGCTAGGAAAAAATGTCCAAGTAAGAAATTATGATGAAGACAAATGTTTAATTTATGGAATTTCAGTAGCAAGAAATTGTAATGTTAATTAATGAATGGCGATAATTAAGATGAGAATATCGTACAGTGTAATATGTAATAGAGGTATCTCTCCAACTCTCACTAACAAGCTTGTTAAATTCTGTCACATCTATTTTGAACACACTTTGTTCTTCTTGAGTTGTTATTCTCTTTAACATAGTTGTCACAACCTTGTCAAAGTAAGCCCACACCTTCTTTCACTTGTTTTGTAGAGTTGGATCCTTGTCGAGACCTGTGGTGCACAAAGATCCTTCCAATGCTCCCATCGCAGGCTCCTCCCTTGATCGTTCATAGGATGCAAGAATCACCTCGCCTTTGCAGTGCTCATTGACACTTGTTGAGCAACAATATGATGTGCCCATTCCCGCCATGCACTCCTAGAGAGTTGAGGAGCTCCTCCACTTGCTTTATTGCTGCTGAAGGTTGGTTGCATAGTGAATGCATAGTCAATGTGAAGCTTAAGCAACCTATCAAAAAACCTTATTATGGCATGCAATGTGCAAAAGTGTATACTTTCCATTGGGAAAGGAATAATTGGTGCCCAATTTTGATCCTTTGTGTCCCTATTGGGTGTTGCATCTAAATTGGAAGACAAGATCCCCTCCACCCATCGGAGCTCATCCTCGCTCTTTGGCTTGAGAATTGACCGCTTCATGCACAATGGACATGGATGGAGGCATTGTGCACTATTCTCACAATTACACATACATTTTATGGTCCTCAAATCACCACCTAGATGCCAATCCACACAAAAGGAGCCCACACCATCCACTTCAAGCTCCTCCCCATTCATTTGTTGTTTGATGACTTCTAGAATGTGAGGGCATCGTTGAAGCATCCAATTCAACACCTCAGTGTTCTCCTTTGGAACCTCAAAGGCTCCAAGCCACCAATTATCCTTCTTAGATTGAACACTGAAAGAAGGGATTTTATCCGTATCCTTTTCGTATGCCATTGCTTCATTCATATATGTGACTCCCATTTGCTCCAATCTTTTCCCTTTTACTAGTTGAGCCTCATCCAACTTCAGTATAAGTGATAGGACTCCCTCCGATTCTATATATCACATAAACCAAGCCAAACAACACGAGTAATTCATGTCATTGATAAGGCAGTCGCATTAATGCAAAAAATGACCCAATAGTGGAGAATAGGCCGAGGCAGTGACCAAGTTAGGCAACCCCATCTTTACCCCAAGAAAGAACTAGTATGGTGCCTGATTTGTTGAGCAAACCACACTAGTACAAAGTGTCTGCATTTAGACATTGACCGACTCTCTATTGTGCTTTACTGAAGGTGGGGCAATCATGAAACCTCCAACTACTACCACCAAAGAGCTGCTCAAGCAAGGGCTCTACCATAAGACTTGCCACCACCAAACCCTAGACACAACCACTCGCCTTGCCAACTCCAACACAACACAATGTATTCTTAGGGTGCCCGAAGTACCCTTACCACCCCCAATTTTTCCACTCCAACCACCATTACCTCAAGTGACCCCTGTTCCACCAGTTAACCTTGATGAAGATCTTTAAAGAAGGCGAGGAGGGAGAAATTATTAACAACACCACCTTTAAACCCACTGAGTCAGGCAGCCCACCCTCGCAAATCCTAAGTCATTACATGATGGAGGGTGAGCATATGTACCACATGACCCCGTGGGGACGAGACTTGAATAGCATGGCTAAACAGCTGCCTATGCAATGTTATCATTGTGCTAGACCCCATCAAATAGCTAAGTGTCCAGTCAAGAAAGGGATGGCTAGTACTCCTGTGAGTACTCCAGGCTATGGGATAGACAACATGTACAAGGATTTTCTATTGAAAACAGGTACAATCAGGAAAGGGAATGAAGCTAAACCTAGCACTAGCATTAATGTGATGAGTTTACGAGATGGCTTTGTACACACGGTGCCTCTAAATGCAGTCACTAGAATGCAAAGTAGAAGGAGAGCCATAGCTCACGCTACCATCAAAGTGTTTACTTCACAAAACCAGGAAACCCCAAGACATGTACGGATTTTATCCCCTAAAGAGGTCCTTAAACAAGCACATGCAACTAGGCACTCATGAAAGAAAAAGTCCACAAAGATTGACAAAGGGGATAGCCATGTGGTTATAAAGAGTGGGTCTGACAAGAAGACAACCACCAATGTGTCATCTTCCTCATTTGATGAGGAAAAGATGCTACCTTCCATCCCCCCAACAAGAGAGCAAATAGAAAACAATCGACTACCCCAAAATTTAGCCAAATACCCAAACCCCATCGAGGAGAAGGGAAAGCTAAAGGCCGCTCAAGAGTTTTTCATGGAGTGTCAAGATTGATTAGAGGAGAAACCTCAAGCAACACATGATGCAAGAAGTTCTTGGATGCCGAACTTACAACCAAATGAAACCCAAGAGCTTGACAAGGGTCCCAACAACCAAGCACTCCCTAAGAATCTTCCTCAAAAGATAGACCAAAAGCCATGACAATACCTCACCAAATGGATACTATTGCCACATATCTCAAAAATTTGAGGGACGATCACCCAAGACAAACTAACACGGAAGTTCATATCCTGATATCCTACACCCTAAAAAGCCTAAGCACGAATAGGATAATCTAATTCATGAACCCGCACCCATTCTGAGAGACATTGTAGGCCTTTCTCCTTTTTGTCTTCACAAGTCCAGATTCCCATCCTTATTTTAAGGCAGCCCGAGTCTATGGAAAGATTTGAAAGATTAGATGGAAGGATGGCTTGGAGCAGGAATGGAAGAATAGGTGGAACTAGGGAGTTCCAATGAGACTGATGAGGATAGATTCATAGAACTAGACAAATTACCAGCGTACCCACGATCCAACTAAACAAGTTAGGAAAATATTTTCAAGGAGGCAAACTCAAAACCATTGCCCTTAACTTTTGACCTTCAATTCACCGCTATCCTAGATGATGATAGGGAAGGAGTAAGCATTGTTACCAAATAATGCTAGAAAAAATGGGGAAAATCTCCTATTTGGATGACACCACATTAATCGTGAAACTAACTAACAGAGCCACTGCAAAACCCATAGATCTTCTCTGTGAGATTTGAGGATTAAGATTCTTGGAACCAATTTCTAACACACCTTCATGGTGATGAAATTTGGCAGCAGCAATTGGTTTCTTATGATTGCATTCTAGTACGTCCCTTCATGAGAGAAAGCAAAATGATCCATGCTCTGGGACACAGATCATATTCACATCCAAAAGAAAGATTGAACGCGAAAGGTCAATGTACGCACTTGGAAGATCCATCCTATGAGTGAGGGACCCTTTGCAGCATATTCACTAACGTGACAGCCAGATTCACTAACAGACAGCCAGATCCATGGAAACCCACTTGTGCCAAATATGCCATAATCCATTGGATCATGTCTGGGATAGTGAGAAATTTGCACCTCTCCCATAGCTGAAAGACTCTGATGAGAACTGAATGAGCATCCTTTGACACCACGGACATACTTCCAAAATGTACTGGTACAAGATTCGCCTGCTGTCTGCAGATGAAGGGTAGGAGATCACATCCCTCTACATGCTCAGTGCCACATGTATGCCTGATACTGTAATCCATGAACCTTTGAGCATCAGAGAGGAAAGACCATTTACAAGAAAAAATTCCCACAAAACCCATAAAGCCAATGACTTCACATGAAAGGAGACATACATCTTCCGGATAGAATGCAAGGAACATTTTTAGCTGAGATATGTGAAAGCTGTTAACATAGATTCCTACTTTTGCCAAGTCTGGCAAAAGGAGCTTGACGAGTTCCCCATTCCGATTAACATCGTTGGCCACAAAAATGGAAGAATCAACTGATTCCTAGCCCAAATCCCAAAAGCTTTGCTACTTTGCATGCAAAACATAAAACAAAAAAATGGCTCTAGCTGACAAAAAACTAATGGAGGAGGAAGCGATAAAGCTAAGGAGACCAAACAAGTCCCCAAACACTTCAAGGCTTGCAAGGTAGGAGACCATTTTGTACAATACAAGAAGGCCCAAAGAAGCCATGATGGAAAGGCAGGAACATCTGACGATGATCCAGCCAAAGTCAAGGAAATTAACCTGGCAGACCCAGGGGAGGATCCAAAACCCATCTACATAGGGGAGTACCTCTCTACAAAAGAAGAGAAAGACCTTATTGCCCTCCTCAAAGAATTCTAGGATTGCTTTGCCTGGAAGTATACGAATATGAAGGGTGTACCTCCTGAAGTGGTCAAACACACCATCCCCATGGTTGAGGGAGTAAGACCAGTAAAGTAGAGAGCATACCCTATGAACCCCAAATACTCCAAGATGGTCCGAGAAGAAATATATCGACTCATAGATGCCACATTTATCTATGAGATAGAGCACATAGAATGGGATTCACCCATAGTGATAGTTCACACATCAATGTCATGTGCACGTGCACGATGCTTTCTAGGGGCCCACCACCAAGGGTGGAGTAGAGTGGTAGAACATCACTCGCCACCCAACCGCTGGGTAGACAGGTTCAACAAATGCAACCTCTTGACTCTTGCCCGAGTCCACCAAGGTATCACAGTCAATTGGGCAAAGTACTTACACAAAGAGCTCCACGCCATCTGCTCAAACCCCTAAGGCAAGCTTGTGACCTCCTCGTTGTGATAACCAAAGAACTATACCATGCTGCTGGTTGGGAGGATCTTCCATACCCCATCCGCCTCCAAAGCAGCACCTCCACCCACCCCCTATTCAAGAACCCCAGTCCTCCCCAACCTCGCCTCCCTCCAAACACCACCAACCTCTCCCCCTCCATACAGATTATCAAGCAGAGGAGGAGGCCCATCGCAAGTCCATAGAGGAGGAGGAACTTCACTACATCGCCTAGTTCCTCGAGGAGAAACTTCTCTAAATACCCAACCTAGGGAGTGAGCCCCTCCCTTCACCGCCTGTGGCTTATCTAGAAGAAGGTCCCTTTGTATCCCCATCTACTTCACAATGGCATACAATGGACACTCTCCCACTGGGTCCAACATAGGTGTTTCTGCTCCCACTGGGCCTATTCGTCGAAAGGCCTCCAATCCTCCCATGATGCCCTTCTCAACTTTGCAGAGGGATTTTTGAACCTTGCCAAGGAGCATGTCACATCGATACAGACTACATGTAGCGGCAACACAAACAAGTTACAGCCACCCAACAGGCCATGCTTCTAGCTAGAGCATATCAGCTGCTACAAACCCAACAATATCTCCAGGTAGCCCCCCTTGCCCACACCCACTTGTAGACAACCTTGGAGGATCACAAGCACTCGCCACTACCCTCACTACTATCACACCCACCAGCTCAAAGCAACAACTCTAGGTGAAACCTCCACATTAATCCAGCTTACCTCCCCATCCACCGCTAGGCCTGGGACTCATTCCACACTGAGCAAAAGAACCCCAAGCTCCAATTCAACTTACCTTAGTTTGCCCCTTCTACGTCCCAAAGCCCATGCATGGAGGAAAACATGCTCACTAAAATGCATGCTTTTATTGGTAGATATGATCTGGTGCCAAATCCCGCAATTGTAGCCACCATACGCTTCTTCAACCTCATCATCACTCTTCTGGAGACATTTCCATAGTGGCACCATTATCATGAAGGAGCTCAAGGCCTTGCCTTCGACCTGAACAAAGGCCCCACCCTGAAGCAGCTCTTCAGCTACCATTATCATGAAGGAGCTCAAGGCCTTGCCTTCGACCTCAACAAGTTCCCCACCCTAAAGCAGCTCTTTGGCTACTATGAGTGCATCTACCTGGCATCTCCAAACATCAAAGATATGATGGAGAGGGCATTATGAATGAACTACAAGGCCTTTCACCAATCTCCCCACCAATACCCAAAGTTGCGGTACGATTTTTTCCACACATATACTCCCTCTACTATGCTGATTCTTCTTGCCAACTCCGAGGATGGCTCTGAATTAGGGAGGCGGCTAAACCACACTAGTCAACACTATTTTAAAGCATGGTTACTCTTTATGTAACTCTTTTTTATGTAAATGCTTCATGTAAAAGATATATGGGATAACCGAGCTTACAACTTGTGTAAAGCTAGCCATGAGCATAAGCCTAGGTGTACACAGAGCTACAAGAACGAGTTTTGGGCCCCCAATTGTTAAATGGGCAGCTGGCCATTGTAAAAGAGAGCTCATGCATATAAGTGAAAGGGGACAATCCCATTATCACAATTGACTAATGAAATATGAAAAGGGACACTCTCCAAATATGCGGAGTAGAGATAGGGTTAGGAGTTACCACCCAGCCATAGAGTAAGGCCTGTTACACATACCCCACCGCCCATGTATGGGCGGGGGAGATTGGCTGCCCATGAATTATGGGCGGTGGATACCCCCACCACATCAACATGGGCAGGCAGGGGTATGGCGATGTGTGCCCCATCCCACCGGGCTATATGTAGGGGCTTGCCTACCCTGGATGCCCGTGGTACTCGGGGTCTATGGCATCCCGCCTCGTAGTCCAATTGAACCCACGTACACGCTCCACGTGTCAAGCTACGTGTGTGTGTGAGAGAGAAATGATCTTGACTCCTGATCTATATATGAGCTTGCCGCCCATGACACAGATAGACGAGAGAGAAAGAGAGAAACGATCTCGAGTGCTGATTTTTTTTACCCTGCCAGTTTAGGTGCTCCATATGGTAATGTGTACCAGTAGCGTGGCGAAGATGCAGACTTCACGAGCACGGGCCGAGCGCCTGTGGAAGGACTACTTGAGGGATCTCATCCGCAACCGAAGGAGCAAAGTAAGTGGTCTTCTTCCTTCTGTGCTTTAGGTGAGTGATGATGCTCTCTTGATTTGTTAGAATGGGGCTCTGTCCTTTGTGTGTGTGACAGACAAACCCAAGGGCTCCAGATTTAAAGCATAAACTTAACGAGGGCTGCTACAATCCAAGATGGGTTAAAGACAGGCTTAGGCTCGCGGAATCAGAAGAGCTTTGTGCGTTTGAGAGAATCCACAAAGCGCAAGAAGTGTGGCTGTGGTTGGAGGACGCTTAGCTTACTCCTTCCTTCCTCCAAGGAAGGGATGCTGCCCCAGCTTTCCATTGAGGACATTGCACGCATCTTGCACAAGTGCAGGGAGGAGAGAGATCGAACACATGCTCTCCGCTTGCATGTCTACATGCGCAGAAGTGGGCTGGAAGCTCATACATCACTGGGGAACTACCTAGTCTTGATATTGGTGGAAATCGGAAGCATGTGTGATGCCCAACAGGTTTTTGACAGGTTGGTGTATCGGAATGAGTGGTCCTGGAATTCCCTCATCACAGGTTATACCAAATGTGGGAAGCCACAGCATGCTATCACCCTGTACCAGACAATGCAAAAGGATGCTTTTGTTCATCTTACTGGGCATACTTTTGTGGCCTTACTGAAGGCTTGTGCCACGCTGAAAAACCTTGAGAGGGGCCTCGAAATACATGCTGCAGTTTCCAGAATGGGGTTTCTCAAAAGAGACCTTTTCGTTGGCAGTACCTTGGTTGATATGTATGCAAAATGTGGCTTGCTTGCCAAAGCACAGCAAGTATTTGACAAACTTCCAGTTCGAAATGTAGTCTCGTGGAATGCACTTATAGCAGCATATGCCAAACATGGGCATGGTGAGGAAGCACTCAAGTGTTTTGAACGGATGCAACTTGAGGGTGTCTCTCCGAATGGTGTCACATTCGTTTGCAGCTTGAAAGCTTGTGGTAGCATAAGAGCCACAGACAAGGGGCAAGAATTACATGCTGAGATTGAAAGAAAGGGGTTGTTGGAACAAGACCTTCTTGTTGGCAGCACCCTGGTCGATATGTATTTCAAATGTGGCTTGCTTGCCATAGCACAGCAAGTGTTTGACAATCTTCCAGTTCGAAACGTTGTCTCGTGGACCATATTAATGGCAGGATATGCTGAACAAGGGCATGGCGAGGTAGCACTCAAGTGTTTTGAACAGATGCTACTCGAGGGTGTATGCCCAAATGTTGTTACGTATGTTTGCAGCTTGAAAGCTTGTGGCTGCATAGGAGCCATAGACAAGGGCCAAGAAATACATGCTGAGATTGAAAGACAGGGTTTGTTGGAAAGATACCTTGTAGTTGGCAACACCTTGGTCGATATGTATGCCAAATGTGGCTGGCTTGCCAAAGCACAGCAAGTGTTTGACAAGCTTCCAATTCGAGATGTTGTCTCTTGGACTGCACTAATTGCAGGTTATGCTGAACATGGGCGTGGTGAAGAAGCACTTAAGGTTTTCACAGAGATGCAATTCCAAGATGTCTCCCCGAATGCTGTTACATTTGTTTGCAGCTTGAAAGCTTGTGGTGGCATAGGAGCCATAGATAAGGGTCTACATATACATGCTGAGGTTGAAAGAAATGGTTTGCTGGAAAGAAACGTTTTTATTGGCAGTGCCTTGGTCGATATGTATTCTAAATGTGGCTTTCTTGCAAAAGCACAAGAAGTTTTTGACAAACTTCCAGTACGAAACATAGTCTTGTGGAATACATTAATTGCAGGATATGCCAAACATGGGCACAACGAGGAAGCACTGAAGTGCTTTGAACAGATGCAATGTGAGGGGATATCTCCAGATGCCGTGACGTATGTTTGCAGCTTGAAAGCTTGCAGCAGCATAGGGGCCACAGACAAGGGCCACGAACTACATGTTGAGATTGAAAGAAAGGCTTGGTTGGAAAGAGACCTTGTTATTGGCAATACCTTGGTGGATATGTATGCCAAATGGGGTTGGCTTGCCAAAGCCCATGCAGTGTTTGACAAGCTTCCAGCTCGAGACATGGTCTCATGGACAACACTTATCTCTGGATATGCTGCTCATGGGCATAATGAGGAAGCACTTACATGTTTTGAACAGATGCAACTCGAGGGTGTCTCTCCAGATGCTGTCACATTTGCTTGCTGCGTGAAAGTTTGTGGCAGCATAGGAGCCACAGACAAGGGGCAACAAATACATTCTGAGATTGAAAGAAAGGGGTTGCTGGAAAGAAACCTTTTTGTTGGCAGCAGCTTGGTTGATATGTATGCTAAATGTGGGTTGCTTGTTAAAGCACAACAAGTGTTTGACAAGCTTCCAGTTCGAGACTTCGCCTCGTGGACGGCACTGATAGCTGGATATGCTGAGCATGGGCAAGGTGAGGAAGCTCTGAAGTGTTTTGAACAGATGCTACTTGAGGGTGTCTCTCCAGATGCTGTTACATATGTTTGTGTCTTGAAAGCTTGTGGCAGCATAGGAGCCTTAGACAAGGGCCGAGAAATACATGCTGAGATTGACGGGAAGGGGCTGTTGGAAAGGGACCTTGTTGTTGGCAACACCTTGGTCAATATGTATGGCAAATGTGGCTTGCTTGCCAAAGCACAGCAAGTGTTTGACAAGCTTCCAGTTCGAGACGTAGTCTCTTGGAATGCACTTATTGCAGGATATGCTGAATATGGCCATGATGAGGAAGCACTCAAATGTTTTGAACACATGCAACGTGAGGGTCTCCCTCCAGATGCTGTCACATTTGTTTGCAGCTTGAAAGCTTGTGGCAGCATAGGAGTCATGGACCAAGGTCGAAACATACATGCTGAGATTATTAAGAAGGGGTTTTTGGAAAGAGACGCTGCTGTTGGCAACACCTTGGTCGATATGTATGCCAAATGTGGCTCACTTGCCATAGCACAGCAAGTGTTTGACAAGCTCCCAGTTCGAGATGTAGTCTCGTGGAATTCGCTAATTGCAGGATATGCCCAGCTTGGGGAAAGTGAAAATGTTTTCCAAAATTTTGATAGAATGCTAGGAGAAGGTATAAAGCCAGATCCGGTCACCTTCCTCATTGTTCTCAATGCATGCAGTCGCACTTGTCTTTTCTATAAGAGCCAGTTGTACTTTCAGGCCATGAGTGAAGACTACGACATCGTTCCATCTCTTGAGCACCACAGCTGCATGGTTGATCTCCTTGGCCGTGCAGGCCAGTTAGACAAGGCAGTAGAAATGATCAATAAGATGCCGTTCTGTGCTAATCTTACAGTGTGGCTTACTCTGTTGGGTGTTTGTAAAAATTGGGGGAATATGGAGCTTGGAAAACAGGCCTTTGAAAATGCAGTGCATTTGGATGAAAAGGATGCTGCAGCTTATGTCTTAATGTCTCACATCTATGCAGGTGCTGATACACAAGAGGAAGCAAGGAAGGTTGAGGCAACGAGGGGGGGAAAACAAGCACGGAAGAGGCAAGGACATTGCTGGTGGACTGACAACACTGCCAGAAGTGTAAAACAGGTTCATTGTTTTTTAAGAAGGTACAATGTTTGATTTGTTTTCTAGTCTATCAACAAGATTTTAAATTTCGGTCAAGCCTATATTTTTGTTCCAACAGCTTCTTTTTCTCTCGATTACAATTGGATTTAAGATGACTATTGAAAGACTGTGCCACATTGTTTTTTTTTTTCGAGAAAAGGTCCTTTCATTAGTTATAAAAAAACGCCCACTGGGCTACAAAAAACCTCTCCTGCTCATAAGAAGGCAGAGCAGAGATCCAATCAAGGCAGCTAGGGAGACTCTCCCTAGGTGCAAAAAAGTACAATAAAGGTACAAATAACTAAGAGGCTATATCATACAATAGGAGGGGGGAAAATCCACACAGGTGGCCTGTAGTGCCAACGGGGGGTACCCGCGTGTAGAGTATAGAAAGGGCCGCTGCGCCAAGTGGTGTGGAAGGCCTGGCGCTGCAAGATCGCTCGATCCGAGTCGTCCCGGATGCGGTCATACTGTCCTCTCGCAGGGTGTGAATCAACTCCTACCAGATAGCCCGAACAGTCTCTGCTGGTGGCACCAGTCTCCCCTCAAAGGCCCTGAAACAACGGGCTCTCCAGGTGAACCATATGGTGAGGCTGCTGAGGAGCTCCCATCGTAGATCCCTCTCCTGTGTCCAGCCGACGAACGAGAAATCCGGTGAAGGAACAAGGTGAGGCTGGCCCCTAATGAATTTGGCTGTCCTGTTCCGTCTCGTATCCCAGAGCAGGCCCTGATGAAGTCGACCATGCCGGGCCAAGGGGCGCGCAGCATATGCCCATATGCGCCAATCAGAGTCCACATCTGCAGGGTCTAGATCAATATGCCACTTCCGAGAAGCGGCGGCCACTACCCGAATCCTCTGAAAGATGCACTTTGCAACCAAAGGCGACTCCGCCTCCACTCTCTGAAGTCTGCCCTCCTCCTGTATCTCATAGTAGAGGCATCTGCCATCCTCAGTGCAAGCTCTGACAGCAATCGGGATCTCCAACTGTGTAAAGGCTCCCATCCACCGTGGGGCCGCTGGCTCGAAAGGCGTGAACCACTCCTCAGTGAGTGCCTCCTGAATGTCATCCCTCATAATCAGCCCCCCTCCGAAGTTACAGCCTCTCCACCTGGATCTCCTCTGGGAGACTGCAAAAGGCCTGCCAGTCTCCAAAACTGCGTGCTGGGCTCCGAGAGCCCAGCATATGACCTTGCTCTGTGCGTACCGCGGGGCTCCAAATGAGCGGTTGTCTGGCCCGCTTCTCATCACAAGTAGGAGGTCTCTGAGAAAGCCCCCGTCTCAGAAGCTCCCACGCTCGCAGGATGCTCAAGGCAAATCTGTCCTCCCATCCTCTACTGAGGCCTGTCCTCCTCATCTCTATGAAGATCCACCGTATCTCTGGTGCCCAAGTGCCCCCTGCTGGGGGAGCTCTAGCCTGCAGCCGCTGAAATAAAAACTCCTTCCAAGGCTCAGCGCCTGGAAGCAGCCCTCGAACAATAAGCTTCCTCAGCAAGGCTCTACTCTGATCAGTTGGATCTATAATGCCCAAGCCTCTCTGGCCCCGCGGAAGAGTAATAACTGCCCAAGCAACCTTAGCCTGGGCCGGCTGACCATCTTGCCCAGACCAAAGAAAGTTCCTGATCAGTCTCTGTATCTGGCTGATGCAAGAGCTCGAGAAGATCCAGCAAGACGTGATGTACCACATAGTTGCTAAAAGCACCTGATTTGTCACCACCACCCTCCCAGCCAATGATAGCCGAGCTGTACTCCAATATAAAAGCTTCTTCCGAATGCTCAGAAGAAGCGGGGCGATCTGGTGCTCAGGTGACAAATCAAGTCCAATCTGGCAACCCAGATACCGCACTACTGTACCAAGAGGAATCCATCTAAAACCCGGGTCTGGGCTCCATGCCGGAGTGGGAGCGCTACTGATCCAAAAGGCCACTGTCTTGCGCTAATTGATCAATGCTCTCAAAGCCACACCAAAAACCTGTAGTAGCGACTACTCTGCCCTCTGTAGGTTGGCCTCTTGGCCATGCAAAAACAATCCCGTGTCATTAGCACACTCAGAATCGAGCAGGTCCTCACCCCGGACTGGGAGCTGGAGTCCTCTCAAACCAACCTCCTCTGCTGTCAGATACATGCTCATAGCCTCTGCGAAGAAGAGAAAAAGGAACGGGGCGAGCGGGCATCCCTGGCGGACTGATCTGGTCAGCTCAAAACCCGGCCCCCGCCCTCCTGCCATCAACACCTGGCTACGAGCTGTGGAATATAGAGCCGCCACTCCTTGAATCTAGTCTGGCTCAAAACCCAGGCGAAGCATAGTCACTAGTGCCCTCTAAGAAACCCCAATCGACTCTATCATATGCCTTCTCAAAATCAAGAAGTATCACGACCAAGTCCTCACCGAGAAATCTAGCTCGGACCGTTGCCTCCCAGAAGGTGAAAATGTTGTCAAGGATACTGCGCTCCTTGAACCCTGTCTGGGTAGCATGAATCAACTCCCCAAGGAAGGGCTGGATCCTCAAACTCAAGGCCTTTGCTAAGACCTTGTAGACAGTATTGAGGATCGTAATAGGCATCCAATGCCGAATATCATCTGACACTCCCTCCCCCTTGGGGATAAGAAAGATCAAGTCCTCTGAAAAGCTTTGTGGCATCACCCCAGTGTCCAAAACATATTGAAAGCCCTTGCGGAGGCCTGGCCCCAAAAGCGCTGAAAGCAAGTCTCTATAGAACTCAGTGGCAATGGCTCTAATCTCCCCGGGCTCAGTGGCTAACGATCCGTCCTGCCTCCTGAGCTGGCGTACTCCTGCTCGAGCATGGCGGGGTCCGGTAATCTCAAAAAACTCCCCAGTCACTCTATCCCCAAGCTGCGTCCACTGAGAGGCGTGGCGATGATAGAACTCATGTCTCTGCTCCTCTGTCTCTCTAACCTCCTGGCGTGCCTGGCTCAGCTGGGACGCCACCCACTCACATGTAGGCAGCTGCTCCTGAAGTCGCTGGAGCGAAGCAAGGCTACGTCTCAAGCGACGCTCCCGCTCTTGTGTCTCTCCTAGCCGTGTGAAGGCTAAGTGCCTCCTCCCCTCGGGCCGGAGGTATCACCACATGAACTCTGATGGGTGCTGGCTCATGGGGGACCTCCGCTCCAAAAAGGCGTGTGAAGGAGTAGTCGAAAGCCTCCGAGCGCTGTCTAGTGTCGAGACTACTCAGCCGACTGCGGATAGAGGATATTCGTGAAGCACGAATCGGCATGGTAGGTCTCCTTTGTAGCAAGGTCGGTGCTTAGTGCCCGCCGCCGGACTGCAGGTGATCGCCAGGGTACTGGCAGTGCCTCCCAGGGAGCTGAGGCGAGCGGAGGGGGAGGAGGGGGAGGAGAAGGGGGGGAGGGGGGAGGAGCCGCTGAAAAAGCGGGAGTGGGAACGGGAGGAGGCGAAGGTGGAAGCGAGGCGGGAGGGGGGGACGGGGGAGGGGGGGTGGGGGCAAAGGGGGGGGGTGCTGGCATCTCTTGATCCTCAGGCTGCGTTGGGGTCTCCTCCTGGAGGGGAGCAAAACTGTTCCTCACGGGAACCCAATGATGCTGAGGCTGGGACGACTGCTGCATCGGTCTCTCTGGGCATGCTGCTGTGGCTGCCTCCCTCTACGGCGCCCTTGTCAAGGCTGCCAATCCGAGGTCTTTGTGGGCTGAGCAGGTGTCCCGGAGGCTGCCTCTGCCGAGCCGCATCTGTGGGTGGGCCATCGGTGGTCTGCTGCTGCGGTGAGGGTTGGGGTCTCCTGCGAGGGCAGGCCTTGGCCAGGTGGCCGACTTGCCTGCATATGAAACACTGGTTCGGGAGCCCCGAAAACTCCACTCTCTGATCTATCCATCCCCCCCTCCCCCTATCCTAGGTAACTGAATGACCTTCGGAAGGGAGGAGATGTCAGGAACCAAAACTCTGACCGAAGGCAGGCCAGCTGCTCTAGCCACCACTGAAGTTGCTGTGGGGCCAGTCTCAAGCACCGAGCCCACCAACGATCCTATCCTAGAAAGGAGCAGAAGGTACTCGCAGCGGAGTCCAGGAAAGCAAACTGTGACATGGAAAAGGCGCTCTCCCTGCTCGGCCGCTGCTGGGTCGAAACCATGCTGCCAAGGTCTGAAGAAGGCCCGAGCGCCCCTGATGTCGAGGGGACTCCTGGCTAGGACATGGGCCACGCTTTGGGCTGTCTCGAACTCGATCCGGTAGTGTCCGCAGCCCAGTAAACTGAATGTCCAGGATCTTGCCCACATCTGCAAGAAGGCGGGCTTGGAGAAGATTCCGGATCTCCCCTCTGCTGGGGCGAGTGCCAACTATACGGCGGCAGATGGTGGAATGTGCCTGGAGGCGTTCCACCTCTGCGGCGAGGCTCGCTTCCTCTTCTGGCGAAAGAAAGAGCCTGATGGGGGTGTCCTCAGGGGCGGGCGAGGGGGCTGCGGAAGAGTCCCTCTGAGGTGGGGCGGGAGGAGCCTCCATCAGAGTCTGAAGCTGAGTCGAGGGCGAAGCGAAACGGAGGGTCCTGCAAGAACTGAGCTGCACAAAAAAGGCGGAGCGGGGAGGGAAAAGGGGGGAGAGGCGGAAGACAGAGGGGGAAAGGAGGAAGACAGAGGGGGCGGAAAAAAAGGGGCGGGAGGCAGAGGCGGAGAAGAGAGGGGGAGAACGCAAAGGGGGGGGGCGGGGGGGAGGGGCAAGTGCGAAAGGGGGGGAGGAGGGCGGGGGCAGGCAGGGGCGGCGGGACGCGGAGGAAGGGGAGAGGGGGGGGCGCGAAGGTGACAGGGCAGGTGGGCAGGTGGGCAGGGGGCGACGGGCGCGAATGGGTAAGGGGCGGGGGATGCGAGAAGCACAGGGCGCGGAGAGAGGGGGGGTGCGAGCAGGCAGGGAAAGCAGTCACGAAGGCGGGGAGGGGGGGTGCGAGCAGGTGACAGCTCGAGCAGGGACGGGGGCGACAGCTTCAGCGAGCGACCTGGATCGTGTCTCGACCTATTACTGTGCCACATTGTTCTCAATTGATTCATTTATTTTGCTTTTCCACCACTTGATTTATAAGTTTGATGTTGCACACGTTTACACTGGCATTCGCACTAGAAGACTGAACCATCTTCTATCAAGTTTACAAAGTAATGTTAATTCTCTTGCCCAACTGTCAGTACAAGTCTTCTTCCTTGTGCTTGCAAGGTTGCAAACACACCCCTCTAGGAAAAGTTCTTGAAATAATACTCTCTAGGGTATGCCTCAAGTGAGAAAGTGCACTTACGCAAGAATAGTAGAGGTAGATCAACAGTGAGTGTTGAGCTGCGCACCTCCTGCTGTGCGTCGTTGCGGGCGTCTTCCCCCTCCCCGTTTTTCTGTTGCCTGCACTCCCTCCTTCTCCCCCCCCCCCCCCCCTCCCCCCCCCCCCCCATTTTTTCGCTTGCTTCGTTGATGCCTCCTCCCCCCTCTTTTCGCCTGCAATCCTTCCCCTTTTGCCGCCAGCGGCCTCCCCCTTGTTTTGCCTGCGCCCGCCCCCCCTGCTCTTTCTGCCTGCAGCCCTCCCTCCTTTCACTGCGAGACCAACCACCGCCCCCCCCCCCCCCCCCCAAAATGCAGTGCGTTTGGATGAAAAGGATGCTGCAGCTTATGTCTTAATGTCTCACATCTATGCAGGTGCTGACACACAAGAGGAAGCAAGGAAGGTTGAGGCAACGAGGGGGGAAAAACAAGCACGGAAGAGGCAAGGACATTGCTGGACTGACAACACTGCCAGAAGTGTAAAACAGGTTCATTGTTTTTTAAGAAGGTACAATGTTTAATTTGTTTTCTAGTCTATCAACAAGATTTTAAATTTCGGTCAAGCCTATATTTTTGTTCCAACAGCTTCTTTTTCTCTCGATTACAATTGGATTTAAGATGACTACTGAGAGACTGTACCACATTGTTCTCAATTGATTCATTTATTTTGCTTTTCCACCACTTGATATATAAGTTTGATGTTGCACACGTTTACACTGGCATTCGCACTAGAGGACTGAACCATCTTCTATCAAGTTTACAAAGTATTGTTAACTCTCTTGCCCAACTGTCAGAACAAGTCTTCTTCCTTGTGCTTGCAAGGTTGCAAACACACCCCTCTAGGAAAAGTTCTTGAAATAATACTCTCTAGGGTATGCCTCAAGTGAGAAAGTGCACTTACGCAAGAATAGTAGAGGTAGATCAACAGTGATTGTTGAGCTGCGCACCTCCTGCTATGCGTTGTTGCGGGCGTCCTCCCCCTCCCCCCCCCCCCCCCCCCCCTTTTTCGCATGCTTCGTTGATGCCTCCTCCCCCCACTTTTCGCCTGCAATCCTTCCCCTTTTGCCGCCAGCTGCCTCTCCCTTGTTTTGCCTGCGCCCGCCCCCCTGCTCTTTCCGCCTGCAGGACGCCCCCCCCCCTTTTGTCCATCCTGCACACGCCTGCCTCACCCCCCGCCCCTCCGTTTGTCTCTATGCTCTCCCCTCCACGCCCTCTCCCCCTGCCTCTTTCCCTTTGCCGCCTCACCCTCCCACCCCTTCTCTCCTTCTGTCAGCGTTGCCCCCCCCTCTTCAGTCTTGGAAAACACATTGATGTCGTCAAAGAAAGTGTCTACGTACTTTCAATGTGGCATGTAGTTGAAGGGCGCCCCCCCCCCCCCCCCCCCCCCCGCGCGGCGGGTCTTGCGCCCTTCCGCCTCCCTTTTTCGCCTCTTCCTTGTTCCTCTGGCAACGCCCTCAGGCTAGTGGGCTGTTTTCTTTTTTCGGCAAGTCTCGGCCTGTGTCAC
The DNA here is from genome assembly GCF_041138505.1 of Cibotium barometz. Classification (NCBI taxonomy): domain Eukaryota; kingdom Viridiplantae; phylum Streptophyta; class Polypodiopsida; order Cyatheales; family Cibotiaceae; genus Cibotium; species Cibotium barometz. The sequence goes on along the minus strand of NC_141057.1, from coordinate 48,113,716 downwards.
CCCTAGGAGGACTCCACGGCAACCGCTCTATCATCCTTGACCGAGGCCGCCGTTACTTGCTTATCTTTTTCTGAAGCTTCTCGCTACGACTGTTGCATCCCTAGAGGCCTCCACTCTGGTATGCAAGATTGTCGGTACTCAAGAGATCTTCTTTAGGCTAGCCTGCTTGGTGGACCTACAAAGATCACAGACATTCATCCTCTGGGGTGTGGCTACTACCAGGTTGAGTTCGACTAGCCAACGGCGTCAGATGATAGATCTTGTCATGCAGCTGAGCCCCGTTGCATTGCATACGGTTTGTGAGGGCAAAAGGACGAAAGGACCAGATTTACGAAAGAGCAGAGCAAATCGACATAGCATGAAATGGGTGAGTGAGTGTATATATAATGGAGAGTGAAAACATACTTAGAGGCCCTCTGATGTGAGGAGACTTTGAGTAGAAGACCGGTGGAGAAGCAAAGATGATGTCAGATCAGCGGAGGGTGAAGTGGTGTAGGTGCTGCGGTATCTGAGGGGTGATGAAGAGCAGAGAGGGCTGCTGTCCTGAGTGGTGGTGAAGAGCAGAGAGGGTGTCGTCCCTGAGTGGTGCAGGCTTTGGTGACAAGGGTGTTGCAATACTTGAGTGGTGGTGAGGAGCAGAGAGGGCTGCCGTTCCGATGTCGAATGAAGATAAGCAGAGAGGGCTGCTGTCCCAACAATGTGAGATGGTGAGCAGAGAGGGCTGCTATCCCAAACGATGGAGGGTAATGAGTGGAGAGTGGGCTGCTGTCCCGAGGTGAAGTGCAAGAGAAAAACGCTGATGTGATGGAGCAGAGAGTGGGCTGCTCTCCTAAGATATGCTGCAGTAGAGAAACGCTGAAGTGCAGAGAGTGGGTTGCTGTCCCCAGGTAAGATCTGCAACAGGAGAAAACGCTGGAGCTGACCGGACAATGATGATGATATGCTGATGAAGAGCAGGTGTTGGCAGCAGCAGCTGGTGGTATCTCTATGATGTGGTCACTGATGCTGATGAAGCCATGTCTATATATATGAGATGGGCTGCTGGTCGGCCCAGTAAAGGGGCTGTCGGCCATCAGCACAAGACCTAAAAAACCAATAATAACCAAATAAATCCAAAAAAATCTCCTTTTTAGGGCTGGGAAAAATGCCATTTTCACACACCCCTCTCAAGCCAAAAAAGGAACCATGAGAGAAGATGAAGGATACCAGGGTCCCATGCTGACACACTGGCAAAAGGAATGTATCCCCCTCTGGAAGCAAAGTCTGATAAGTTTAGAGAGGGAGATCGTGATGGCAAAGGTTGGAGAAGGTGAGGCGATGTAGATGGGTTGATCGTCTCCCAGTGTGAGATCTTGAACGGGGCTCTCCATCAAGTAAGAAGTCCCATTCCCTATGTGGTCCAGATCAGAGTAAGGAGAATCAACTTCTCGTGAGAAAAATTGGTCCTCCAGGAATGCGGGTAGACTATCCATGCTTTGTGCTCTCGAGGTCTTCAATCCCTTTGCTCACGATAGCTCTGATACCATGTGGGGGCAAAAGGACGAAAGGACTAGATGTACGAGAGATCAGAGCAAATCAACACAGCATGAAATGGGTGAGTGAGTGTATATATGATGAAGAGTGAAAACATGTACAAGAGGCCCTCTGATGTGAGGAGACTTTGAGTAGACTCAAGTGTGTGATCCCAAGATGTATATAGGCATGTGAAACACGACGTGTGAACAAGCCCAACAATCACTCACATCCTCTACAAGTGTACGTATGAACAAGCTGTGTGAAAATACTTTTTTACAATGCTAGTGTAGGGGAGGTGTGAAAGGAAGAAAATGGGATGGGTTAATGGTGAAGATAAAGGGCTTGGGAAAATGATTATAGTTTGTGGAATAGTAGAAGGCTTGAGTGGACAAGTGGGGGCACCAACTTTGGCAAGGGTGTGATGTTGGGGTAAAGGCATTATGTCCACCCTTATAGTGTGTACAAGCCCATAAGTTTTATAGTACATAGTACACTTAGTACTTTTAATGTACTAAGTACACTATGTGCACTAGAGCAAATATACATGTGATAGGGGAGTCACACACTCATACTTTGTGAGTTGACTTATCCCCACATGTCTCTCTCCCTCTCTCTCTCCCTTCTTCTCTGTGTGTGTCTCCCACATGAAACCCTAACTGTTTCAGCTGAGCTTCTTTAGCTCCCTTCAACTGGTACCAGAGCTTTGGTTTTAGGTTACATTTTTTTTAAGGGTTTTTTATCTCAGCAGTGTCCGTCGCTACTATTTTGTCAACTGTGAAATATCGTCAACATCAGCTGCCGTTTGCACCTCTGACGCTTTCGAGTGCCACTCTCAGCACTGCGACACCTGAGTGCTAACATTCGGTTGCTCGAGCTGAGGTGGCACAAGGTGTGCGCGTGAACACAAGTGCGGTGCGCCCGCAGGTGTGCATGAAGGACAATCAAAGTCGGCCTCTCTACAACTGATTCAGCTCCTATCGGATGATGCTCCCGCTGCTCTCTGAGCAGCCTCCACCGACGTTGCCACACCATTGCTGTTGCCAGAGCTGCAAGTACTGCGCCACCAAATCCACCTTTGCCGGTGAACTCGGCTACACGAGTCAGCAAATACGACGCCCCCCCTCCCTTTTCTGCAACAGAAATCAGAAATTTCAGAGGTATTTGCTTCAATTTTGGGATTTGCATGTCCATTATCATCAATTGAACAGGTACAGGTCTTAATGGCTCAGATTGAGCACAATTGGCAACATTGGGTGACATTGGTCACATTCCGGGTCAATTGGCAGGAAATTGGGTGTTAACATTTGGGGCTTTTGATGTAATTGTGCCATTGGGCATTCATACATGCTGTATGATGTGAGCAATCTCACATTCGGGGCTAAATTGTAGGAAATTGGAGTGCAAATCAAAGGGCTTTTGTGCCAATTGGGTTGATTTGCATGCAGGCACTGGCATTTGATGCTTTGGGCAATGTGTTGATGCCTGTCAAGCACTCAATGTGCCAGTAAATCAAGGGGTTTTTATGTTATTGGATGTATATGTGGCCAGGGGGAAGCATTGTGAAGACTCTGGATGCCTTTCATGTGCATTAATGTACCATTCATGATCAAAAAATTGATCTTGAATCAAGGGGCTTTTCAAGATTCTATGCTTGTTGAGCTTGGCAAAGCAGCAGGGAAGACTTTTATGCCTTGAACCCTCAGAAATCCACTTGCAGTCAAGGGGCGTTTTCCCAATTTCTGTCCGGGACTGTTGTATGCAATGGTGGGGACTGTCAAGGTCTGATTTTCACTCATTTGGACAGCCAGGAGAGCATTTATTGCTATTGTACTTGCCGGTACAGATTTGGTACATCATTGGTGAGCACTTAGTACTGTTGTACAGTATTTTGGAAAGGGAACAGAGCACATCTAAGGTGCTGTCATAAATCTGCAGCAACCAGATTTTGGTGATTTTACCACATTCAGTGGGAGGAGAGTTGCATTCGTGCTTCCGCAGTGGGAGATAAACTTTGGAAGAACAACTGTGAGCACTTTGTGTGCTTTGGTGCAGTGTTTGCACATCTTGCAGGGAGTCAGGCATTGACTGTGTCAAAGGTTGCATATTGCTATGGCAACCACAGGTGAGAGCTCTTCATTGCTTCACATCAAGAAGCTTGAAGGCTCACATAATTATGACATTTGGCAAACCCAGTGCTATAATGTGTTGCTCCAGAAGGATGCATTAGTGCATGGTTACACGGATTCGGATTATGCCGGTCATCCAGATAACCGGAAGTCTACTACAGGTTATGTGTTTACATTCACAGGAGGTCATGGATATCCAGGATGCAGAAGTGCACTGCCTTATCTACTTTATCTACTACAGAGGCCGAGTATATTGCAGCCACAAAGGCTTGCAAGGAGGCATTATGGCTATCTCGGTTAGTGGTTGATTTGGGTTATACAGGGGATATTCCATTGTTGCATTGTGACAGTCAGAGTGCCATCCAGTTGGCAAAGAACCCTGTCTTTCATGCAAAGACGAAGCATGTGGATGTGAAGTATCACTTCATCAGAGAGGTGATAGAGAACAAGCTGATTCAGCTTGTCAAGATTCATACGAATGACAACCCGGCTGATCTGTTGACAAAGAGCTTGCCTCCAGAGCGGTTCGCTCATTGCAGACACTTGTATATTATCATGTACATGCTGATTTTTTCTTTTCCTTCACTTAAGGGCACATTGCCTTTAAGTGGGAGGTTGTTGGGGTAAAGGCATTATGCCCACCCTTATAGTGTGTACAAGCCCATAAGTTTTATAGTACATAGTACACTTAGTACTTTTAATGTACTAAGTGTACTATGTGCAGTAAAGGCATTATGCCCACCCTTATAGTGTGTACAAGCCCATAAGTTTTATAGTACATAGTACACTTAGTACTTTTAATGTACTAGGTGCACTATGTGCACTAGAGCAAATATACATGTGTGATAGGGGAGTCACACACTCATACTTTGTGAGTTGACTTATCCCCACATGTCTCTCTCTCTCTCTCTCTCTCCCTTCTTCTCTGTGTGTGTCTCCCACATGAAACCCTAACTGTTTCAGCTGAGCTTCTTTAGCTCCCTTCATGTGAATGGTATCAATGGTCCAAAATGTGAAAAGACCCAAGTTTGAATCATGTGCACACCCGAAAGGTGTACAAGTGACATGGCATCATAAACATTAATCAAGAATTAATTGGGATTTATCAAGTATTTTCTAGCATTTTATCAGGCATTTAAGCATGGTATTCAGCATGTACCTCACGGTATAGGCTGAGTACATCATCTAAAGCAGCACATTAGACTTCATTAGGCTTCATAGGCATTTTTGGTGGCAGCCGACAAGTATTATGAGCATTTATGGCATTTATGGGTAGGTCATGAGCATCTAGGAGCTGGCCGACCAGCATCATTCACACATATATATAGAAGCACATCAGATTCTGTCCGACATCCAAGCTTCTCTTCAGTGTTTTCCTTCCCAGGAGACAAGGGAAGTCAACGGGACAACAGTTCACTCAGCATACAGTCATCATAGGCAGCATATTGAGTCCATGGTCTCATCTCTCCTCAGCGTTTCTCATCCATGGAGCAAGGGAGAAGCAGATCAGCAGTATAGCCAGCATATTCAGCACATAGTTCATCATTCCTATCATCCTACATAGAGGGAAGCTGGCATCGAAGGGTGGACCTCAGCATTGGAGCAAGGAACAGTCCTCATCATCAGCATTCATCATATCCCCCCTCATCTTGAGAAGGATCTTCATCTAGGACAGCAACATAGATCTATTTAGATCTCATTGTAGCCCATTCATCTAATATAGCTGCATTGACACTATTTGTCTATCTCTTAAGCATCATTAAGTGAACCTTTAGTTAGCCTAAGGTTGTGATTACTACGATCAATCCCTCACATGTCACATTGGTATCAGAGCGTTACAAGGTAACCAGCCTTAGATCATTTTCATTCCATCATTCATTCAGTCAGTCATCATGTTAATCCCTTCCGCACAGCTAGACCCAGTTCTCAAAATCTTGCAAGCCATCCTTAGGGGTTTCCCCTTAGGCATGCATTAGTAACCCATCCATCTGCATTCTTGCATAGCATATAGGGTTGCACATGGCTTGCATAGTAGTCATCCTAGCAGTCACTCTTGGTTGTGCAAGGCATACATGTTTTGCCCATGAGTTCTCTGGGGAAGAATGATATCCATCATCAAAGGAGTGAATGAAGTTTTGGGCTTCGACTGGCAACAGCAAGGGGTTCTCTTCCACATAAGAAGACGGAAGTTTGCTCCAACATCACCTCAGGAGGTTCAGAGGTTCAGGAACGACGGAGATGGTGTGTGAAAGGATTCCACAGAGAGGTCAGGGGTGACTCAGGTATTTCCAAGCAGTTTTAGCAGCATTTGCCATTGAGTTCCCCCAGTAGACAAGTCTTTGACTCAAAGGATTCAACTCCTACAGTCAACCTCAACCCCGGCAGAAGAAGTCAAAAGGGGGCAGTGGTTTCAGTGTGGAGAAGGATCACCAGAGGAGTCGAAAGGTTGCTAGGTATACCACCCAGCAACAGTTTAGTAGAGAGGAATGCCATGTGCACACCCGAAAGGTGTACAAGTGACATGGCATCCTAAACATTAATTAGGAATTAATTGAGATTTATTTGGTATTTTCCAGCATTTTATCAAGAATTTAAGCATGGTGTTCAGCATGTATCTCGCGGTATAGGCTGAGTACATCATCTAAAGCAGCACATTAGACTTCATTAGGCTTCATAGGCATTTTTGGTGGCAGCCGACAGCAAGTAGGTGGCAGCCGCCAAGTATTATGAGCATTTATGGCATTTATGGGCAGGTCATTAGCATCTAGGAGCTGGCCGACCAGCATCATTCACACATATATATAGAAGCGCATCAGATTCAGTCCAGCATCCAAGCTTCTCGTCAGCGTTTTCCTTACTAGGAGACAAGGGAAGTCAACAGGACAGCAGTTCACCAAGCATACAGTCATCATAGGCAGCATATTCAGTCCATGGTCTCATCTCTCCTCAGCGTTTCTCATCCATGAGCAAGGGAGAAGCAGATCAGCAGTATAGCCAGCATATTCAGCACATAGGTCATCATTCCTACCATCCTACATAGAGGGAAGCTGGCATTGAAGGGTGGACCTCAGCATTGGAGCAAGGAACAGTCCTCATCATCAACATTCATCATATCCCCCTCATCCCGAGAAGGATCTTCATCTAGGACAGCAACATAGATCTATTTAGATCTCATTGTAACCCATTCATCTAATATAGCTGCATTGCATTGCATTGACACTATTTGTCTATCTCTTAAGCATCATTAAGTGAAGTTTAGTTAGCCTAAGGTTGTGATTACTACGATCAATACCTCACATGTCACATTGAAAGAAGTGTGAAACCCTAAAAAATTAGAGGTTAAAAGTCTTCTTCTCTCTCACGCTGCTAGTAGCTAAATGTTGAATTGATTGTGAGCTCTCTTGAGTGCTTGAGGATGCTAGTGTTGATTGAGGCTTTGTCTTCCTCTGTGTTGAGCCTTCCTTAAGGCAATGATGCTGTGTGACTGTTATTGTGTTCATTTTTTAAAATTTATTAAAGAAAACTTTAAACTGAGCTGCACCAACTGCACTGGACTGCTGGTTCTAGATGTTGAGGGCAACAAGCTAAAACTTCATTCCACCTCTAAGTAGTCTACTAGCACTTCCCTATGAGCTGCACAACTGCACTCGAGTGCTGGTTCTAGATGTTGAGGGCAACAAGCTAAAACAAATCCTAGGGAATGTCCTTAATTCGCTTGTGAATTTCACTGAGCTGAATGCAGCCAAGAACACGTTTAGTGAACTTCCAGAGATAGTGGGATGTCTTATCACGTTTGATACGCTTGGATCTTCACCAAAATGCAATATCTGCACTGCCTCCATCAATTGCAGGCTGCACCTATTTGGCAGAGCTTTCTCTTGGAAACAACCGTCTCTCTTCTGTCCCTATAGAGTTGAGCTGTTTGATAGCCCTGGGGACGCTACATCTTCAAAAACTAACCAGATAAGAGAGTTCCCTATAGAAGCCTGCTCTCTCTGACTTTCTGTGCTGAATTTGTCCAATAACAATCTGGCAGGGTTCCCTGCAGAGCTGGGATCTATGACAACTTTATGTAAGCTTTTGTTGTTAGGTAATTCTCTACGCACTTTGAGAAGCTCATTAGTGATGTGATCAACACCTCCTTTATTGAAACATCTTCGTTGCCGCCTACCCTCAAATGAAGATGCCATTGCTATGCCTGTATCTTCTGGAAACGTTTTTGGAGTGAGTTCTGAAGATCAAGTCACCATGGCTTCTCCAGTAAGAGTTTATCACTATGCGGAATGGATCTAGAAAGCATTCCTACTGTAGTGTCGGAAATAGAAAACCTTAAAGTCTTGACCTGCTGTGTAACTGATTTCAGAAGCTGCGTATAGAGTTATCTGCTTACAGTTCTTTGGAGGTCTTGGTACTTTTGGATAATAAAATTGAGTGGCCTACTTCTGTCTTTGCTTGTTTTTTTTTCAGAAGGTGTTTTTGAATCTTAAGTCTACTGCCACCCCTAGATTGCCCAAGTTGGCTATGAAGACATATTTTTTGTCCTCTGCTAATAATTCATCCAGTTTCCCACTGTTCTGTAAGGAAGCAAAAACATCTTTGTGTTTTCATCCTAATGTGGATCAGCTTAGAAACATTTGCCTTGACATTCTGTAGGACAAGTGGTCTTCTGCCTATGATGTTAGAACTGTTCTTTTGTCAATCCAAAGTCTTTTGGAAGAGCCTAATAATGACAGCCCTTTGAACACCTATGCTGCTAGAATGTCTGTTTGCTGAACTTTCTTGCACAATGTCTTTTAGCTGTTTAATACTGAAGCAGTGATGTCCTGAGCTGTTAACTAAAGCTTTACACCTGCTGTGTCAATATTGGTGCAGAGGGAAAGGCTTGTGGAGCGTGTAGAAGCTGTAGTTTTCTGCTACCTTTGTAACTTGCCGTTTGCTCTCTCTCTCTCTCTCTCTCTCTCTCTCTCTGTCTGCTTAATCACTTGCAGCCCTTGTCTGGGACCTCTTTCCAGCCTCCGTCCCCACCCCACGCCACTTCTTGGGTTGAACCCAGTGCGTTGGATCACACTTGTCTTGTGTGCTTTGCTGAGAGCGTTTACAAAACTCAGTGATGCTTCAAAAGGACAAATCAATTTTGCACATGAGACCTTACCGTTTGCGCTCTCTCGCTCTCTCGCTCTCTCTCTCTCTCTCTCTCTCTCTCTGCTTAATCACTTGCAGCCCTTATCTGGAATCTCTTTCCAGCCTCCGTCCCCACCCCACGCCTCTTTTCGGGTTGAACCGTCAGCTCCACTACTGCAGTGCTTCGGATTGCACTTGTCTTGTGTGCTTTGCCGAGAGCGTTTATAAAACTCAGTGATGCTTCAAAAGGACAAATCAATTTTGCATGAGACCTCTCCACTTGTGAAGCCTGCGTTTATAAAACTTAGTGATGCTTCAAAAGGACAAATCAATTTTGCATGAGACCTTTCCACTTGTATGCAGGTCAAGTGACCTTGTGGTGTATGGAGTACATTGGCTTACACCAGTCGATCGGGTCCAATTCCTAGCAGGGCTGTACACTAAAATGTAAACTGTTTGTATTATGTTGTCTCTTCAATCTTTGCCAACTTTTCATCAAAGCTTTGCTAGATTTATCCTTAATCACTTTCTTGATCAATAAACGGTCCAAAGAGCTTCTAATTTGTCAAGTTTCATCAAGATTACTTAAATCACTTTCTTGATTAATAAACTGTCCCAAACTACCTCTAATTTGTCAAGTTTTATCAAGATTAGTACTAATCTTTGGCATTAGTCATGTTCTTGATCAAAAAGTTATCTTAATGGCACTTAATCAACAAACTGTTGGCATAAACTTGCATTGTTGTCATTAAGATTTAATAATCTTGCTTTCTTGCATAAATTCTCAACAATATAACTGTTTTCTAGAACTTTGTAACAATTTCTTTCAAAGAAACTAGAATCTTGTAAGAAATAACCAAGATTAATGAAAGGTTGATCAAGAATCACTGACTATCACCAAGATTTGATTTAGCATAATAATCTTTGTAAACTTTGAAAATTTTATATCAAGATTTTTGATTGCATAGTAAGCTTTGTATAAAACTATAATTAAACTGCAAATTGCACACTAGGACTGTGATTTGCATAAAATACCTCAATAGGATTGTAATCTGCACATTGAACTGCTCAAATTTGTTACAGAACTGTTAACTGCATTGAAATTTGCATAAAATCTTCAATTTGCACAAAATCTTCAATTTGCACACTTCTTGATGAAAATTGCACCAATATTTGCACATCAACCTTTAATATCTACCAAACTGTCAAGATTCCTTATAACCAAGCAAATATATAACCAAGCAAATATATAAGGAAACTAAGGATTATGAATAGATTTGATGAAATTTGTTACAGAATTGTTAATTGCACTGAAATTTGCATAAAATCTTTAATTTGCACACTTCTTGATGAAAATTGCATCAATATCTGTATACCAATCTTTAATATCTACCAAACTGTCAAGATTTCTTATAACCAAGCAAATATATAAGAAAACTAAGGATTATGAATAGATTTGATGAAAATAAAGACTAACAAGAGGATTTAGCAAGAAAGTTTCAAGAACATTACTTTGAAAATGGTTGGAAACTTTAATCTAAAACTTACGAAAATTAAGATTCTCTTAAATCTATGGAAGAATTAGGATTTTTTGAAATCTATGATGAGCATATATTAAAAAATGATTATTGTTAATTGCATTGCTAATCTTCTCAAAATAAAATTTAAAAAATTTAAAAACTATTATAGTATAATTAAAAAATAAATTAAGTATTAATCACTCTAATCAAAATATCAAAATCTAAGCTAAGAGCTCTGATACCAAATGTAATGGAGTGAGACTAATGTTGAGATATAGAAATTCGTTATGGATCAATGTAAGATTAAGGAGATAATCTCATACAAAAGCCATAATACCTAAGTGGTTTAATCTCACACCAAAGAGGATATAAATAGTCTTCCATAGGCCTATGGTAGCCAAAGGCTCCATTTAGGATAAATACCACCACTCCTCCTAGACTTAAGGTTTATGATCACCCAAATAAAAAGCATAGGATTTAAGATCAAATTATTTTCAACAAATTCAAGGAGAAGAGTGATAAACAAAAGTAGAAAAGGGATCAAGGAAGAGGTCAAGGGTAAGTTGAAGAGGAGGAGGATGAACTATTGACACCAAGTAGAATCATTGTTTCTTCTTAATAAAATATTATACGAGGGAATATGCACCTTACCAAACTTGTAGATGGAAAAGCTTTTGATCTTCCTATTGAAAAGCTACAAGGCCACCTATAGATCCTCAAACTGGTAGAAGCTAGGGCCCCTTATACATTGCATGTAAACAACTTGAAAGCTAAGGTGCAAGTGTTTTACCTTTTTATGATTATCGTGGGCCTATATAGAACCCTACCAAGGATGCATTTGATTGAGATGTACGATTAACATGTGCTTAGTGGTTGTCATTATGATGAAGTAATGAGGAAGTTAGTTTTTGAGCACCCAACAATTGTGTGCTTTAGGGACGTGGAATGCAAAGTTTATGCATAATGAATGAGGGGCTACAATTCTTGCTTGGGACCACAATATTATCTATTACATATTAACCATGGACAACCAAGGCACAAGGAGAGGAGATAAGAAAGAAATCTTGGATTTCTAAAAAATAAGAGGAAAAAATCCCTTCAATTGACCCTTTGTATTTCGGCTTCCATTCTTGCATTTCGTTTCTTAATGTCTTTTACATACCACAACAATGTGCGGGTTGAGTAAAGATTATTGGACTAAAAGAGTAGGCTTCTTCACAATGCGTTTGAGAATTACGTTGCCAAGCATGGACAAATTGCCCAATATATGTAGGAAAATTCATATCAAACCAAATAGGTTGGTTTTTGATAAGAATTCATACTTTCAACTTGCATTTAGAACTCGTCCTATTTGGGACTTAAAAACTATGCGAGAAAATAATATGCTAAAGAACCAAAGAATGTGGATGATGTGCTTTTTAAAATGGGAGCTCTCCTTAGAGAAGATTGGAACACATTTTTTAGGAGAGCACTTTTAGACGAGCGATGTGGCAAGCAATTTGATTAATGATGCATACATGCACGTGGCATCCATGCATGCATGCACATGTATACACGTGCATCCATGTATGCATTCACATGTATACATGCATACGTATGTGTACATACATACATGTTGGAATGCATACATGTATGCATGCATGCATATATTCTCTCTCTCTCTCTCTCTCTCTCTCCCCAATTCTCTCCTACCCTCTTTCTATGTCTCCCGCCCTCCCCCCCCCCCCTCTCTCTCTCTCTCTCTCTCTCTCTCGCAGGTGATGAGGTTTTAGTTTACGCATTAAGTTCCCACTCGAAAGAGCTAGGATCAAATCAGTTAGTCAAGGCAACATTCCCCTATATGCTTATTTCGAGGCATTTTTATAAAAAAGGGAGAGATGACATCGTAAGACTACTCTGTGTGTGAGAAGATGAGCACATTGATATTCTTGACAAAGCTCACACTTTGTTGTCAACATCTGGATCATACATGGTCCACTGGCTTGGCTATGACGTTAAAACTACTCCACCACCACCACTGTCACTGCCACTGCCACTGTGCACCGTCACCACCACCACCACCACCACCACCACCACCACCTCTCTCTCTCTCTCTCTCTCTCACACACACACACACACACACACACACACACACAATATATAAGTCTCTCTCTCTCTCTCGCTCTCTCTCTCTCTCTCTCTCTCTCTTGCCATGCAAGCTTTGGGATATATTTGAATTGGTGCCTCAAGAGACAATGGCCTAGGGTAACTCTAACTTTCTACATGGAGTAAGTTTATTACAATATAGGTGCATTTTCACCATGGTCAAATGATATAGACCTGTGGAGGGCCAAAATCCTCTATTCACTGTGTGCATGCTCTCAGGCATGGACATTTTGGGTAGTCTCTGTGTGTGTGTGTGTGTGTGTGTGTGTGTGTGTGTTGACACTTTAAACTATTTTGTGTGCATGTTCTCGGGCATGAACCTTGTGGGAACTATGTGTTCATGTTCTTGGGCATGGACCTTGTGGGCACTGCTCTCTCTCTCTCTCTCTCTCTCTCTCTCTCTCTCTCTCTCTCTCTTTTGGAATTGCAAACTATTTTCTTTCTCTCTCTTACTTATTACAAACCACTGCAAGAGGCAACCTCTTAGCAATTGCTAGTGTTTTTTCACAAGCTAGCAGCTAGGTGGAGGGTTAGGGAAAGCCGTTGAGCTAGGATGATGGCATCTTGATCCTTTTGATATTGGATGGAAACAAGGTAGTGATCGAAGCCTATGACATAGTGGCAACACTGATGGGCTTCAACAAGCAAAAATGAAAGGATACTTTGTGTGCAATCCACTTCATCCTTTTCCTAGTTGTGAGTGCATAACAGTTGTGCACATCCACTACCTTCATCCTTTCCATCATGGATTGTGCTCTGCCCTCGTTTGTGCATTGCGCACAGACATTGTTGCTCACCACTCCCTCACCCCTTCCTTTTCGATTTTGTCAATTTTCTCAATTGAGTTCTCTCTCTCACTCTCCATGTTGCACTGCCGTTTCCCCTCCACCCAGACATTGATTTTTTGCATAGTAAAAAAAGTAGCCAATTAGCCCCAATTTTGACCTATAAAAAAGGTAAGGGGAAGGGCTCCGATAACCCCAATGCTTCTGAAAAGAAGAAGAAATGTGAGGCAAAGTATTTCTACTCTGCGGACAAGCCTAGTAATGCAGTCAAATCATGTAGAGTGAAGGAAGTAGGTGAGAAGAATTGTACTTTGAAGACTTGGAAGAAGGAGTTCGGGAATACTGTTGAAGCGGGTTTGGAGCTTTTTGTATAACAATAAAAAAAATATGTGCTAAGGTAGAACATTCCTTAGCATACACCAATAGTTCATGGATCATTGACAGTGGAGCATATCGATATATGACTAGTCAAAAGGGCTGATATACCTCCCTCAAGCCTATCGGGGAATGGGGGAGTCCATCCTGGTAGTGGTCAGGAACAATGCCAAATTCCAAGCCATGGATTCAGGTACCATTTCTTTTGTTTCTAGCAATGGTGATACTAAGAAGTTGTGCGATGTCCTTTATGTGTGAGACATATCTGTTAGTTGGTCGGGACTTGAAGCTTCTCTTCGATAAGGCTGATGTATTCATCATAGATGCTAGTGGCAGTAATGTTGTGGGAAAGCTTTTACAACCCGAGCTAATGTGGGTTTCCTAGATTAGCACCCTACAGTGGCACTTTTTTCTAGCAAGAAATCTATTTCTGGTTACTATTTTCTTGTTGGGTATGGAATTATATCTTGGATCAACAAGAAATAGCTGGCAGTGGCACTTTCTTCTATAGAGGTTGAGTACAAGAGGCAACATGCTTGAGTACAAGAGGTTGAGTACCAGAGGCAACATGCTTTGCTTAATGTAAAGTAGTCTGGTTGAGAAAGGATCTTAGGAGACATGGGTGTTTCTCAAAAGGGAGCAACAATGTCGCTGTGTGACAATCAGAGGTGCATGGGAACTTCCAACAAGAACCCGATGTTTCATGCTCGCATTGAGATACATTATCATTATGTGAGTTCTCTTTTTCTCAAAAAGTCCAAAAGCCAAATTAATCACCAAGGCATCCTAAAGACTGTCCAAAATAGACCAAGCATCTTCTTTCCAAGCAATTGCACTCCTAAAGAAAGTAGGCAAAAAAAAAAAGAGTAACTAAGTTGTGAAGTACTAACACAGAAGGCTCTCTATGCAGATAACAAATGTAAATACAATGGACATAAATATAATGTGCACATAATGGATCATCATAGGAGGAAAAAAGGAACTTGGTGCACTACAACACATAAGGGTATCAAATCTATAAGGACAACATCCATACAAGTGAATTTTCTTTCCATACACAATGCTAAAAACGAGGATACATCAAGGACATTATATACCTCTGCCGCATATGGACGTAGAAGGCGCTCATAGATTACTTCAAGATCACATACAAGTGAATTTTCTTTCCATACACAATGCTAAAAACGAGGATACATCAAGGACATTTTATACCTCTGTCGTCGCATACGGACGTAGAAGGCGCTCATAGATTACTTCATTATTCTCTATCAAGATCACATGTTGATCCATGTACGTAGCAGCTAGCCCTAGTGTGCCAGTCCTAGAAAACATATCAATGATGGTCTCACCAACATGGGTGAAGAGGGACACAATGTACTTGCAAAGCTTTTGATCTCTTTGACAGCCTCCCCTCCATGGATGATCTTTTCTTTTAATCCTCAGATGGCACACTACACACACAACAATCAACACACATATTACTAGTGATTAAGGTTTAATGTTCATATTCTTTATGAGATTACCAATATACTCACTTTTTATGAATGAGATCAAGCTCAACGTCAAACTCATCCCCGAGTTCCATTTGTCTCACTTGATTAGAATGAAGCTCAAGGTCTCTCTTAGGCGCAGAAGAATGTACAAATGTAGTTGAGACGAGACATGTCACTTGCCCCAATAGGCAGATTGTTGGCAGAACCCTCCTTGGTGTGTCTTGAATGCCTTCTTGAATAACTTCCTCCTACATGTCACTACATATTCCTTAAACTCCTTTTCAAAGGGGAGGTGGACTTGGTCTGCTGTTTTGATTTCAACTAGCAAAGCCTGACCAAATTCTAGAATTTTTCAACTAGAAAACAAACACATGGAGCCGATCTCTCATCTTCCTCTTGTTAGTTGGGAGATACTCTAAGGCGCAAACATTGGACTGCTCATTGTTGAGCATCCCAACCAAATATGATTTTGCAGCATCCTTCACACATGACATGCCAATAAGGTATAGCTTCTCCTTTGTGGCTATGTTCTTGGCCAGTTCATGCCATTGTAAGGAGAGAAAAGCTTGCTAGTAAGCCTCTCCATTGTGTGGGTCAGCCAGACACATCATTTTGTGTGCCTTGTTTTAATACAAAACCTCCACATGTTCTATAACCTTTCGACGACCGGCACCATCCATGTCCTTTAATTTCTCCTCAATGTGTTGCTCTATCTCATCTCTGAAAACAAGCTGTGTCAAGATTTGAATTGGGATTTTGTACCACCCCTTTTTCCACACATATCAACGTTGTGATGAGTGAGTTCCTCCTCAATAAATGAACGGTCCTCGTCATCAACCTCCGCCAGTAAAGTGCTTAAGTCTGACTCACCAAGCTGCCTCAATTGAAACACCTTGTCTCTGAATATGCTCGGTACATAGCCAAACACATTGACCCTGAATATTCATATGGAATAGTCATGTATAAAGAAATGAATCTTGAAAAAGAAATTACAAATATCATGGGCACACTGTCTTACTTGTTCAGTTTTGTTAGACAAAATAATGACATCACCTTTGTTGAAACTAACAAACTCACATTTCACGAAGCAATGCCAAGATATGTCTGTAGAATGATCTTCAACATGTACCAAAACAATGAAGACCAAGCATTGTTATAAAAGAATTCCAAAACTTTGAAATTATAGCACTGAATAATACCTTGATTGATGCACTCCATGAAGGCCTTCCATCTGTTGTTGCCATCCAAGATATGCACCATATTTCCACTCAAGAATGGGCCCCATTCATTATCAGTATATGTAGGAGTGCCTCAAATTGGTCATTCACTGCCCTCCTCTAAGCATCCGTGCAAGACTGAATATAAGCCGATGTGACAAGTGATTCCTCCCCTTCTAGGTCAATCATAAACACAATAAAGGATCCTCTACTAGGCATGTACCCACCCATCTTCCTGAATGACCAAGAAATTGTTCTCTCGGTGTTTTGGCTGAGCTTTCTTACTACCTTTGTGGGCACCATCCTGTAGAGCGATATCAATGGGGGATCGATTGGTGAAATTAACTTTGATCCTTGAAAGGAATCCTTATGAGCTTCTAGTTCTCATCATCTTCCCAAAAATCCCTATTTTTTTGACTTGTTTGGAGGTGTCCTTTGTGCCTGTGCCCTCTTTGTGGCTACTTTGTGTCTCATCTATGCCTTCCCTTTCAAGACCCTCCTCCCTCTACACAACATCCTCCAAATCTTGCCCTTCATTCTCCTCCTCATGAGAGTGGTCCCATGGTTGCTATCATCTTCATAAAGGTCTCCCTCCACTGGTTTCTCTAGAGGTCTCATTCCATGGGCTGCAACATAGGTAGTCTCAGCATGATCGGCCCCTTCTTTATCTCTTTCTAAAATCACATTTCCAGGCTCTTCAAAAAGACCCCTCCGATCTGGAGTCGAGGTTACGGGTCTCTCCTAACTTCTGGTTCCACGATTTTTGACCTGCGCAACAGATTTACGTTTTTTACGTCCTGGAAGAAGCTGAGATTCTCTCTCCATTTCACACACACTTGAAGACTGGGAGTAGAGATGATGGAGTGGATATCTAGAGGATTTGTTGTCAATATTGCTTCCAAAGGCAAGGCTCATTTTCGACAAACAGTATACTTCCACAATGGTTTCATGTTCAAGATAATAACATTGTGCATTCATTCATAAATGGATAAAATAAACACAATGAAATATTCCCTCACTAACACTGGTTGGAGGCCAACAGCCACCGCCAATTACCAATTTTTTTGGAAAAAGAACATTCCTTAATGCATAAATTTAATATCGGCCACCTCCACAAATGAATGAAGTTGGACGACCACCAAGTGGCACCCACCAAATTCAATCCTATTGAACAACGGATCATCTACATATCCCATCATTTTTCAAAACAATGGATCTCACAGAGTGCAAGGGGATTTCAATTAGATACATTGTGTGCATCTAAATGTAAGTATTGAACTCAAAAATTGTCTTCTTTATTGTGCATGCTAAAAGTTCATTTTTTAATTCCTATTTTCGATGGGTTTTCGACCTATCCATATCTCTTATTTTCTGGTGGGTTTTTTCTGCTAGATTTTATGGCCAAGGAAAAGCCCATATTACCTAACCACAGGCCAATCTGGATCACCTCACAAGGCTGACTATAGGTCGACATCTTTCTTTCATGCTTAGTGTGAAAGAAAGATGTCGACCTTTTTTCTGCTCACACAGGTCGATTATAGGTTGGCAACTTTCTTTCACGCTAGCGTGAAAGAAAGATGTCAACATTTATTTCTCCTCACAGGCCGACTATTGGTCAACATTAAAATCTGCTTTGCCTCTCATGCATTTATGAAGTTTGTACTCTAATAAGCTAGAGACCACTAGAACAAGATCCGTCTCACACACATCTCAACTAAGACCATAGAGATCGAAGTACAAAAGCACCAGCTTCTTCACCAATTCTACATCCAAACCACCAAACATATCATTGAGCTGTGAGCCTCGGTGGAACGTCTCGTTGTTGGTGCAGAGATTGAGGGGTGCAAATAAGACATCTTTGCCCCTGTGAGATAAAGACTTTCTTGAGTTTCATCCACAAACAGGCTTTCATTCTTCACAGGCAAGAGGAGACAATTAGGGGGATAGGAATCCTTGGCAGACTCAACCTCATCTATCTTCGCAACCTTAGGGGAAACGTTGAAGGCCATTAACGTACCCCGACGTTTGGTAGTGACAAAAGCCATAAGAGATGAAACAACCTACAAGAAGCAGTCCGGCAAGAAAAGCAAGAGCAACCTCCTGGCAAGAAACAATCTAGCAAGAAAAGCAAGAACAAGAAGAAAGCAGGTCCGAACTTATAAACTCGGATCTAGTACCTACCTTGGATATCATGGCACCAAATTTGAATAACTTTTAAATTACTAGTTTATTTTACCTACTTTGAGATGCTATTGGAATCTTTGAAGTACAATAATCAAACTCTTTTTCCCTCTCCTTTATTATCTCTCTCAAGAGCCTTTGTGTGCTCTCTCTCTCTCTCTCTCTCTCTCTCTCTCTCTCTCTCCATGCGCTTGTTGGGTGAACTCTAGTTTTTTTTAATTTTCCGCTCCTCTTTTATGTTTATTTTTTGTAAATAAACCTTAATGTCTTCCTCTCTAAATGAAAACAAAATATTAAACTAAGCATAAATTTTTTATGGTACAGTTATAAATGTGTCATAGCATGCACATAATCATTCTCTCTCTCTACCACCCAAAGAACTAATACATTCCTCTCTCTCTCTCTCTCTCTCTCTCTCCCTCTCTCTTCGTCCATAGCAATAGTACACCCCCTCTCTCTTTCTCTCTCTCTTGCTACCTTGTTTCTCCCTCTCTCTCAAGCAGCTCGCAGACAGTAGTAGCAACAACAGACTCTCTCTTTCTCTCTCAACTAGTGCCCTCTCCCTATCATCTCGCATAACTCTCTCTCTCTCTCTCTCTCTCTCTCTCCCACCTCTTCCTCGCCCTCTCTCTCCCAACCAACCCTTAGAGCACACACACACACTCTCTCTCTCTCTCTCTCTCTCTCTCTCATATAAGCAGCACTCTCCCCCTCTCTTCCTAAGCCCTCTGCCCCTCTTCCTCCCTCTTCATGAGCCTCGCCCCCCCTCTCTCTATCAATCTCTCTCCTGATTCATTTGCCTTTTCAAGAAGCAATATACTTAAGCGAAGCTTTTTGCCTTCTAGAGCAACCTCTTTCGACACGTGTACAGAGGTGTTAACAGAGGTTACCTGCCTCAACTCTCTTTCTCTCTCTCTCCTATCTTTTTGTGCCTACCACATCTTCTCTTTCTCTTTCTCTTTTCTTTCTCTACACATCTCTCTCTCTTCTACATGTTTCTCTCTCTTTGGTCATTCTCTCTCTCTCTCTCTCTCTCTCTCTCTCTCTCTCTCTCTTTCTCTCTCTCTCTCTCTCTCTAAATGCTCTGAACATAAACGTGATGCAATTACAAAGCCATTCTCCCTCCCTCTTTCTCTCTCTCTCTCTCTTTATGGATGTTTTTCTCTAAATAAACATGAAAGACAAAGATAGCCTCTCTCTCTCTCTCTCTCTCTCTCTCTCTCTCTCTCTCATGGTTTTCCCCTTCTAAGATATGAAACTAGAGTGAAATAAACTTCAAATCAAAATCGAAAGCAAAAAATAACACATTGAAGGCTCCAAAATTGTATATTTTTTGGAGTGTGACCTAATCTCAACATCATGCAATATTGGGTGATCCTAATAGCTTGGATTGCACAGATGAACAAAGCTAAGCCCTAGGCTAGTCCTCAACAGTGGTGCCAAATATGTTCCAAGTCAAAAGCTTACCTTAGCCTTGCTAAAATATTTCCTTGGGGTCTTGCCTTAGAGTCGCAAATTGTAACTTCCCTATGTAGGTGCACTAGCTTGAGTCCACATTCCCTTATTTCATTGTCACACCGAAATACTCCTTTCCCAAAGAAGTGAATACAAAGCTCTCTATGCCTAGCTGAGGCAAAAAGAGATGGTCTTTCACGATGGTTCTCTCTCACAAAAGGAGGATGAAGAGGAAGCTAATGC
Source organism: Cibotium barometz (assembly GCF_041138505.1). Lineage (NCBI taxonomy): Eukaryota > Viridiplantae > Streptophyta > Polypodiopsida > Cyatheales > Cibotiaceae > Cibotium > Cibotium barometz. Next base: position 48,093,540 of record NC_141057.1, on the reverse strand, counting down.
AAGCGGAAAACCTACAAACAAAGCTATTCAAACAAGCAAGCAAGTATGAATCCAATAGCATACAAGCAAGAAGGAGATCTCATAAGTAAACTATTGCAAGGAAATGATTTTATATTGCTTATTATTAAAAATGACTAGTTTCCACATTAGGTCGACCAAACTTAAAGTGGTCCGACTCTATTACTAGTCTTAAGCAAGTATGTACACAAAGTCCTTAGACTTTCTCTATTTGACATTAAGCAAAAGTTAAGGCCACTTTATATGTTCTATTGACATCTTACGAAAGATAAGTGCCTATTAGAGTGGGTAAGATGGTAGCACCTCACAGTAAGTCGTGTGCATGTGAAACCATGTTAACCTATGGAGTGGTTAATATACATGTACATGCTTAATCTAAACTCCTCCCATTATCTTTGGTCCATGCCACATGCATTTCTCATCAAAGACTCTATCGTGTGTAAGATAAAGTACTCCTTAGTTGCAAGGATATATGCTTTTGATAGCTCCAAGTGTACCAAAAGCATAGCTACGACCTTTGCATCAATTTCCTTGTGGTTTTATATGCCACGTGAACATAACACATGTATCCAAATATTTTCAAGTTTGCCACACTTCCTTCACGTGAATGCCTCTTGTGGTTTTATGCCTTTCAAGGCTTCTATTAGCAACCTATCCATAGGAAACACCATGGTATACATACCACTTTTGGCCAAAATACATTAGGTGCATGTGCTTTGTTCATCGATGATGACTCCATTCTTCCTTTCAGTAACCCCATTTTGTAAGTGTATACCCGCATGTGAATTATCTCTTTATTCTATTATGCCAAGAATAATCCTCAAACTCCAATCCTTGCATCCACTTCTACCATTGCCTTGAATCCCTTGAATGTTTAAAGGCATTTGATTTTTGTTTTATTTACAAAAGCCAAAACCTTGCAGATAGTTATGAAGTACCTTGAACTGCAATATAATGTAGTTTAAGCCCATCACCAAATATCTGTATTATGCACAATCTCTTATACCCTTTGACTATGAAATGTGCTTTTAGGGAATCTAATACGTGTTTGTTTCCCAAAGCGGCATGAAGCACATACATTATGTTTGTTTAAAATTTGCATTGTTAGGTAACCCATCCACTAACCTCTTTTCAAGCACATAATGCTCTCATACCTCACATGTCTCTTTTAGCACATAATGCTCTCATACCTCACATGTCTCTTTTAGCACATAATGCTCTCATACCTCACGTCTCTTTTAGCACATAATGCTCTCATACCTCACATGTCCCTTTTCAAGTACATAATGCTATCATACCTCACATGTCTCATATGCTTGTGCCACATATGAATTTAAGAAATGAATTGTGATTCATGCATACATGCCAGGTGTTGAACCACATCTTGTTGGAAATTATTTCATCCCCAGATGGACTTTCCATGCATATTCGTGCTTGTGTTTGGCTCCATATGAAGCCCTACATTGGCATATCTTAGCAAAGATTATTCAGCATTTTTTCTACCGTTTTTTGTTTTTAGGTATTTTATAGCATTTTAGGTATTTTATACCATTTTTTGTTTTTAGGTATTTTATAGCATTTTTTTGCTACAGCCATGCTGTCAGCCTGCTCTACAGCTAGCCGACCAGCATACTGAGGTACTATAAAAGGGCTGGCTCACTTTTTCCCTCAGATTATCTCTCTTTTCAGCTTCTGCAGTGATAGACAGCATCTACGGGACCTCCCTCATGCTGCTCCACATGATATACTACCTTTTTTGGTGATATTCAATAGTGATCTTCTTTTCTCCTTTATGCTTGCTGTCCATATATAGTGTTGTACAGTTCTTGCAGCATTTCTTTGTGGGTATCATAGCATAGTACCCCTTCTTTCATGTTATAAGAGTAGGCAACATCTACAGGGACCTGCGTTTTCTATTCCCATGTTGTTGTTGACTGTTTACAGCATATAGGAGCTATTCACTTGTTGGTGCGTTTTCTTCATCAGTAACCTGCGTTTTTTTGTGGAGCTGCATTTTCACTCAGGACTGCCTCAAGTGCTGCAATTTCTTTCTACAGAGCTGCTTTATAGCCTTTACCATTGGAGAGTCATTCTATTCTCCCTCTCTTTCTGGTTCCCTCTCACCCACCCTCTCTTCTAGTCTTTCTAAAGGAGTCTTGAGCTCTTGGAGGTGATGGCTTCTGGAGATCACCATTCTCCCCTCTTGGGGATTCTATTCTCTTCCCCTCTCATCCCTTCTTTGGATGAGTATCTTCCTTCCCTTGTGCTGTTTCATGCTGATGCTATTATTGGAGATTTTCTCTCCTCTCTTTCAGAGGAGGATAATGGTTCTTCTACAGAGTAGGTGGATGATTTTGTTGAGATATCCTCACATATTCTGGAGCTTCCTACTTTGGCGGTTTCTCTCGTGGCAGTTGCTTCTCCTTCTTATGTTTCAAAGGAGGCATCTTCCACTATCTTGGAGCATGTTCCTACTTCGAACTTGGAAAATTCAGTTATCATCACTGATGATCAGTTTGTTCCATTGGTTGTTTCAGTTTCTTCTTCTTCAAAGGAGGATTCTACTTCGGTCCCGATACTACTTGTTTGCAGATGCAGAGGAGGTACCACATTTTTTGGAGCTATCCATGGTTCCATCTCTTGAGGGCTTCTCTCTCCAGATTGATCCTAGTGTTTTGTCTTCGATATCTTCTCAATCTTCTCGTGGCTTCTTCCGAAGACCTTCTCAGTATTCAGATGTACCACATCTTTGAGCTTTGTGCCTTTTATGAGGAGGTTATTCCTTCAGACTCTTTGGAGGATTTTTTGCAGCATATCGGACCTAGTTCACCCATCTAGTGGTGCTGAAGAGGAGGTGTTGGAAATTATTTCATCCTCAGATGGACTTTCCATGCATATTCATGCTTGTATTTGGCTCCATATGAAGCCCTCCATTGGCATATCTTAGCAAAGATTATTCAGCATTTTTTCTACCATTTTTTGATATTTTTAAGAAATTTTATAGCATTTTTTTTCTACAGCCATGCTATCGGCCTGCTCTACAGAGCTGGCCGACCACCATACTCAGGTACTATAAAAGGGCTGGCATTTGTCAGATCAGAAGTCAGGTTAATTGTCATCCTATTCAATCTGCTAGGGAGTTACACTAGTTTACACTGGCGATCACGGTGCTTGTGATGGGTTGTCATGGTCGAATTCATTTTCTTCTATGAGATTGATGAGTGCCAAAGAGGTTACAAAGCAATTGTTTGGGATAACGTTTGGAATTCTTTTAGAAGTTGTATGATTCCGACGGCTGTTCAGTTTCGACTTGGAGGATTTGGGAAGACCATCTCATCCTTATTTTACAAGATCAGTAGCAAGGCAGCAAAGTATGCAGCAGGAGGAGGATGACCAGAATCAGGTATTACAAGAAGGAGGTGAAGAAATTGGGATGCAAAGTGATAGTTCCGGGGAAGAATCAGAGGAGCCAGATACAGAAGAATTTGACGAAATGGAGGAGTATGGTGGTGAACCATCAAAAAGAGATGTGTTAGAGGAAAATAGGTAGATAATTTTGCAATTCATAGGCGCAACAGTATTACAGCAGACATTATTGGCCACAGGAGGAGATTGCAGTTTGATCCTTTAACAGTAGGGAGAAGAGCAGTGTTGGAAGCACCTCGACCACCATCATTGGGGGTCGACATCATCATCATCATCAGCATCAACACAGGCAGGGCAGTTATCCCCAAATACACTTCAAAACATGGCGACGGCTAGAGCAGATTTACACGTCAAGTTCGAGACATTTTTGAGAAAGTCTAAAGAAGACCCTGATTGCCACGTAGCTCAATTTGAGACAAGATGGCAGGCCAGAGGATTTGACAGAGTATCTGGTGGGAAGAGAGGCAATATGTCCAAGGATTGTTTGTCCAAGAAGAAGGACAAGACCAAGGGCAAGTCTTCATCTCGGAGAAAGGGCAAAGACACGACAAACGACAGTGATACAAATTCCTCTAGTAACACTTCTAGGGCTCCTAGGGCGCCTTCCGGCTCAGGAGGACCTAGATGGTGTACTTCTCTCTCTAGTATATATGCAGTTCCCCCCATGTGCTTCCAGCCAGAGGAGGCTTATGGTGTGGGTAGGAGAGGGGGTTGATTACAGAACCACTTACTAGTGCATGGGAACCGTGATTTGGAGTTCCAAGCATTAGAAATCTGGTAGGACATGGTTATCTTTGGTATAGTAGGGATTATGAACTGGATCTGTTTCGAGATCATTGTTTGAGGTTTTTGGGACATGATGTGTTTTCCGTCCATTGTTGGGGATTATGGGCGCGATGTGTCCAGCAATTCATCATCTATTCTCGGAGTTCACTGCATACTTGTGTGAGAATTCGTAGCCAAGAAAAGTTCCTTGCTGTTCGTGGTGGCATTTTGTTTCGAGGAATCAGGTTGGCGGGTTCTCTCTCTGAGGTGATTCCAGTATTCGCGGTCTTGGAGGGTCCATGGTTGCATCTTCATCGACTTAACTTCTTCAGACTCTTGCACACTATGAGCTACAGAGGGGGTGTTAGAATTAGTGCATCTCAATGTAGTTGGGAAGTACCTATTTTATGGGATTTTACCTATTTTTCACGTGATTATTGGTCTTGGTCTAATTGGCCAGCTTCATCATGCAATCAGCTAGCTTTTAGTCTCCCTATATAAAGGGCCTCCCATCATCACTTGTATTCATCCTTACACATTATTCAACACTCCTTGCTGGCCTATTGCCATTGTAAAGCCTTCATGCTATTATAAAAGGTGATTTTGTCCACGAGCTCTCTCTACTCTCTCTCTTGTTTAGTTTATGCTTCTGCATCTGCATTCTCCAACAATACCACATGTTGCTTGCCACTGCGTGGAATGTCACTTCTTGTTTGGTGCTATGACCATGGATGCATTAGACAATTGCAGAGGGTGATCCACAACTTCTTATGGTTAGGGCTTAATGGCACATTTGACACCACGACCACAGTTGGTTGGGAAACTATTATCCTTCCCAAGCACGAAGGGAATTGAACATCATTGATCCAGAGATCCAATGCAAAGCAGAGCTCTGCTTTGCAAGCTAGTGGTCAGAGCATTCCTTCTTGTTGGTATTAAGCCCTTCATGTACCATATTGAGAGTGGTGGTGACTGGAGGTACAACACATTTTATTTTCTCTGAGGCAGATTGCCGCGCCTCGTTCTCCACGTTGGTTTCTCCCATCATCCAAGATTGGAGTAGTTTGCATACATTTTCATGTCACAAGACCCCAAGCACAATAGATAGGACTGACACGCAACCCATTATGTGGAACAACCTTATTAGAGATGATCTTGGCAAACCCCAAGGTGCAACATGATAGATGCGATGACTAGGCTAGGAGAGATGCACACAATGACAATAATTGACTAGAATACTTTAAAAGTCTTCCAAATGATGAGAGAGAGGCATCTAACTAGCATCTCAAAGGGAGTCACCGACACAGTGTTAAGATGCCAAGCTCAACATGAGCTAACACTCACGAGGCGCCTGCATGACCGTTCGACATTTATATCACTAGCAGGTTTGGTAGCTAGCACCGACATATCTACAGCTGGACTACACCGACTAGTCTACATCTACCCACTCCTCTTAGCGTATTCACATTATGGACCGTTTGTATATACTCTATTATATGTGTTAGTTACTTTGTCTTTGTTGTAGACCTCTTTTGTTGTGTGAAGAAGAAGAAGAATTTTCAGTCTCTCAACTTGTGTGCTCTCTTCTAAAGTTTGTGTGAGTGTGTGCATTAGGAAGTGAATGGGGTTTTCTTGGGCCCTTTAATTTGCCCAAGCCTAATCAAGGTGATTAAGGAATAGCCAAATGGGGGGTTGCCATGTGGACTGAAATGTTGGGTTTTTAAGAGAGGTGTAAGAGTGGTCAAAGGGTGCACTTTTTTCCCAAAAGGGGGAGGGAGGCAATTTTACAATTTTCGGACCTCCATAACTTCTACATACAAGCTCCGATTTGAGCGGAGATTACAGATCCGTGATCTACGCATCAAGAGCTTTCCATAGATATGTTACATGATATGGTTTTATCCGCTAGATTTTAAATTCCATTTTTCTCCCAAAATTCAAATTCGAATAAAGTAGCCGTTTTGAAGCTTCTAATTAGAAAACGTTTCTTCTTAAGAGAAAAGGTTTGACTCCCTTAAACTGCCAAATAAAAGGGCCCAAGAAGCCTTCCATTGAGGTCCTAATGGTGCACTTACAAGAGCTCAAGCTCTCTTCTCCCCTGCATCTTTTCATGGTATCAAAGCCCAGTTCATGCTAAGGACTGAGCGGCAAGCAAGAGAAGCACAGGAAGCGGTACGAGGATAAGAGCTTCATCTACTCTTCTCCCTTTATGTTGGCAACTACACCCTTGTCGAGAGCTCTTCGGGAGGCACCGGCAAACGAACTCCGATTGAGGAGCTTTCTTCGCGAGAGTAGAGCTACAAGGCAACTATATTGTCTATTAGACAAAAATTTGGGATTGAAAACACGTTTTGAGCGCGTTTGGACCTCCGTTTTTTAGTTCGCAGGCATTCACAGACACTGCGGGTAAGTTTCGATTCTCTGTATAGAACTCTCTTTCTGGAACTGCACGAAGGGCGATTGGTTGTGCAGACATTGTGTGTACTACAGAGGTCTCAAATTTGCCATTGGGTGTATGTATGCAAAGTAAGGTCACTGGTTGTGACAGTTTGGGTGCAGTATAGTACCGCTACAGAGAATACAGCAGTTTATGCAGAGTGTTGTTTTTAGTAAATTTGTGTTGCAGAAAAGATATCAAATGATGGAATAAACCAGATTGTTGCAAAGAAACTTAACAAGAATAACTTCCATGCTTGGAGGTTTAAATTGATAAATTTCTTGATGGGAAAAGGTTATTGGGACTAGATTGAAGTTGAACATGAGGAGGCACCGGACTGCTGTGTAGATGTAAAAGAGTTCAAGGATTGGAATCAAGAAGCAAGGAAAGTCATGTATTGGCTTTCTATTAGTATATAGGACACCATGATTGGGTATATACAAGATGCCAAGTCACCTAAGGAGGCATGGGACACCTTGGTGAAGCTGTATGAAACTAACACCAAGGCACGAAAGATTCAGTTGAAGAATGAGGAGGCACCGGAGATACCGGAGATTAATCCAACTGCTGCAGATGTAAGAGAGTTCAAGGATTGAAATCAAGAAGCAAGGAAAGTCATGTTTTGGCTTTCTATTAGTATACAGGACACCATGATTGGGCATATACAGGATGCCAAGTCACCTAAGGAGGCATGGGACACCTTGGTGAAGCTGTATGAAGCTAACACCAAGGCACGAAAGATTCAGTTGAAGAATGAGCTTCATACTGTGGAGAAGAAGAATATATATGTGAATGATTATGCTTTGAAGATCAAGGAAATTGTGAAATTCCTTACATCAATTGGTGTTTCTGTTGATGATCATGATAAGGTGGAAGTGTGTCTACGTGGTCTCGGGCCACAATACAAGGCATTCAAGATATCTATTCAAACTCAAGAGAACATTCCCAACTTCACAGATTTGGTGTCAATACTGATCATTGATTGCAGAGAAGAACTTGGGTGAAGATCAACAGTCTTCACAAACAAAAACAATTCAGAGCAGCAGGCCTTCTACACAAGTGCAAGTAAAGAAAGAGAAAGAGGTCGTGGACGTAGCCAAGGTGGTGGCCGAACAAGTAATCAGAGTTATGATCAGCAACAGCAACAGTCCCAAGATTCGCAACAACACATAGGTGGAAGAGGCTAGTTTAGAGACAAGGGAAGTCGTGGTAATTAGCAAAGGCAACATAATGATACACGAGATTGTTTCTACTATGGTAAGCGTGGACATGTGCAGGTAGATTATTACAAGAAGTAGAGTGACATGCGAAATGAAAAAGTGCAGTAAAACAACTATACATCCTCTAGCAGAAATAATGAGGATAATGAGAGGTTGTTTGTTATGCAACATGTGGTTAATGCTGTGTATGGAAATGATGTAGCAGCATGTAAGGATGACGTATGGTATGTTGATTCAGGTGCTTCGAACCACATGACAAGTCATGGTGAGTGGTTCAAGGAAATGAAGAGTCTTGAAAGACCACATTTTGTAGAAACAGGGGATGACACTGCTCATTCGATTGTCCATGTTGGAAATGTATCATTGTCTATGCAAGATGTAAGGTGAAGTAACTTGCAAATGTACTTCATGTTCCGAACATTACAAAGAATCTGGTTTTTGTTAGCCAGATGATTGAGCAGGGTTTGCAAGTTCGATTTAACCGTGATGGTCGTTATATAGAAGACTTTAAAGATAAGTGCAAGTTGGTTGCAAAAGGCAACAGAGTGGATAAAATGTTTACATTGAATGTAAATATATCTGAAGTGAATACTATAATGTTTACAAATGGTTCAAGAGTTGTAGCAGATACAAACATTTGGCATAAGAGAATTGGTCATGTCAATGTGCAAAGAATGAAGTCTATACAGACTAAACAAATTGTGATAGGGCTGCCTAAGTTTAAAGTTGAAGGTATGCAAAAATTTTGTGAAGCATATCAATTTGGAAAGCAAACAAAACATGTATTTCCACATGACAGAAATGTGAGCAAAAATGTACTAGATGTTGTGCATTCAGATGTATGGGGTCCTGCGAAGACAATGTCTATGGGTGGCTACAGGTATTACGTAACATTCACTGATGACCACACGAGAAAAGTGTCGGTGTGTTGTTTCATGAAGGAGAAGAGTGAAGTGTTCACTCATTTTCAAAATTTCAGAGTTATGGCTGAAAAATAGACAGGAAATCATGTGAAGTGCCTAAGGTCAGATGGAGGAGGAGATTACTTCTCCAATGAATTCTCTGAATTCTTGCGAAAGAATGGCATTCAGAGACAATTTACATGTAGATATACTCTGCAGCACAATGAAATTGCTGAGCGAAAAAATACACATTGTAGATAGAGATAGCACCAGCATTGATGGTGGCAGAGAAGAATATGCCATGTAGCTATTGGGTTGATATTGTGTCTACAACAGTTTTTATCATGAACTTGACCCCTATTGCAGCTATACATGATATAACGCCAGAGGAGAAGTTTACTGGCAAGAAACCTGATTTGTCTCACTTGAAAGTTTTCAGATGTATTGCGTATGTGCATGTGCCAGATGAGTTGCATATGTCCAAAAGTAGAAAAATGTGTGTTTATTGGGTATTCCCTTGAGTGAAGGGGATATATATGTTATAATCCTGCTACACGTGAATTGAGGGTAAGCAGGGATGTTGTATTTTATGAGATGAGTAGCTCGTATGCTGCTAAAAAAGATGTTAGGGTTAATGTAAGTGGAAATGTGGTTGCACAGAATGCAAGTCAGCAAATCACAGTCAATGAGTGGACCAGGGGAGTCCTCATCCAGCGGTTCTGTTGATAGACCATGGAATGGCAGGCTACGCCATAATACTAGTCCTGAAAATGTAGTTTGTACATCACATAAAGGTACAGAGAAAGTGGTTGAGCCTCTTGGTATGCCTGATATTTCTGCATGGCATTCTCTTGTTGATGGAGATTCTATGGCTCGGAGATGAGCCTTGATGAGGAGCTTGGAATTCCAGCAATGAGGATACCTAGTATGAAGAAGGCTATGGAAGCCATGAATGCAAAGTTACGAAGATCTGGAAGAGTCAAAAACCCTGTGTAGAGGTTGACTTATGATGTTTATGTGGCACATCACTATGCTTATATGGCCAAAGTTATGCAGGTTGTAGAATCCACATGTTTTGATGAGGCTATTGGAAATGTGTGTTGGGAGAAAGCTATGGCTGAGGAGATGGATGCATTGTATGGAAATAAGACTTGGCATTAGGGGAAGGTTGAGGTCTATAGGGGCCCTTTAAGATGCCATGTGATTAAAAGGTTATTAAGGAAAAGGGCCAATCATGTGATGCCATATATACAAAAATGTTGGGTGATTAAAGGTGGTCAAAAGATTCTCTAGAAGATGCCTTTTTGTACTTTTCATTCCCAAAAAGTGGGGGGAAAGTTTTTGAAATTTCGGACATCCATAACTTCTACATATGAGGTTAAAATTTGTCGGAGATTAGAGATCCAGAATGTACTCGCTGAGCTCTTTCCATAGATATGTCACATGATATGGTTTTGCCCACTCAATTTTAAATTCAATTTTGGCGGAAAACTTTGAAATTCAAACTTCTAGCCATTTGAAGAATAAGAAGGTATCTAAAGTCAAAGAAACTTAACATTTTAACAAAAAGTCATTAAAATCGTAATATGGCAGCTTAAAGGGCCCCTATAGACCTCAACCTTCCCCTAATGGGATTTGGTGCCATTGCCTGAAAGCAAGAAAGCTATTGGCTGTAAGTGGGTGTATAAGGTGAAACATAACAGTGATGGTAGCATAAGCAGGTACAAGGCTAGATTGGTAGCCAAAGGATATGCGCAGACACATGGGATTGATTAGGAGGGGACATTTGCCCCAGTTGCAAAGATGGCAACTATGAGAGTTGTGATTGCGGTGGCTATAGCTAAAGGCTGGTTTTTACATCAGATGGATGTAAAAAATGTGTTCTTGCATGGTGACTTGCAAGAAGAGGTGTATATGGATCAGCCACCAGGTTTTGAGGATACAGGAGGTCACCCAGAGTATGTAAGTAGGCTTCGTAAGGCCTTGTATGGCACCTGAAGCAAACTCCACGAGCATGGCATGACAAGATTGCTAAGTATCTTGTCACATTTCATATGACAGATGCAGATCACTTTTCGTATGTACGCAAGATTGATAAGGGTATTCTGATCATCACCAATTATGTAGATGATCTTATTGTTGGGGGTGACAACTTGGATGAGATTGAGCATATGAAAAGTCTTCTCAAAAGGAAGTTTGAGATGAAGGATTTAGGAGATCTGCGCTACTTTCTGGGAATTGAGATCATTTACATACCTGAGGGTATTTGGCTGTCGCAAAGACAGTATGCATTGGACATGTTATCCAAGTATGGGATGGCTGATTATAAGCCAATCTCGGTGCCATTAGATCAAAATGGCAAGCTTAGTGCAAATGCAAGTTGTGTTGGAGGATCCCACTATGTACAGGAAGATTGTGGGGAGTTTGATTTATGTCATCAGCACGCCAGATTTGAGTTACACTATTGGCTTAGAGAGCCAGTTTATACAAGTTCCGCAAAACCACATCTTGATAGTACGCGATGCACACTTCGGTATTTGAGGGCCACTGTTGATTATGCATTGTTTTATGCAACAGGCGTATCATTGGAGCTATATGGGTACACAGATGAAAATTAGGCAAGTAGCATCTCAGACAGGAGAACAACCAGTGGATTTATGTTCTCATTGGGGAGTGGTGCTATGACATGAAGCAGCAAGAAGCAAGAAGCAGCCCTCAATTGCTTTGTCGAGTACAGAGGCAGAGTACAGAGGAGCTGTGGTGGCAACATGTGAGGTAGCTTGGTTACGCAAGCTACTTGTTGCTGATTTGGGCTTGTATGTGGAGAGAGGTTGTCATATATTGTGACAATCTTAGCACTATACAGTTGGCTAAGAACCCAGTTTTTCATGCGTGGACGAAACACGTTGAGGTACATTACCACTTCATCAAGGAGAGAGTCTTGGCAGGCGACATCGACTTGGCCTACATCAACACCAGGATCAAGTCACTGTCATCTTCACGAAGGCCTTGGGTGTTGAGAAGCTCCGCAAGTTTTGGGATATGCTTGGAGTTCATGAGCTGGAGTTGAGCTTGAGGGGGAGTGTTGAGATGTCACCCTCAACATGAGCTAACACTCACGAGGTGCCTATGTGACCGTTCGACATTTATATCATTGGCGAGTTTGGTAGCTGGCATCAACATATCTTCGCCAGAGATTCCACAGCTGGACTACACCGGCTAGTCCATATCTACCCACTCCTCTTAGCGTGTTCACATTATGGACCGCTTGTATATACTCTATTATGTGTGTCAGTCACTTTATTTGTGTTGTAGACCTCTTTTGTTGTGTGAAGAAGAAGAATTTTCAGCCTCTCAACTTGTGTGCTCTCTTGTAGGGTTTGTTTGAGTGTGTGTGTGTGTGCTTGCAAGAGCTCAAGCTCTCCTCTCCCCTGCATCTTTTCACACAGTGCATAGATTGATGTAACTATACCTAACCGCTAGATCACTGGTACATTCTTAGATGAGGGTCACCACTTGTGGTTCGGAGTTTTTTCTGGAACAAGCATGCCCCTTCATGTTATGGAATTCCCGAAACTATAGGAGAAAGAGGTTGTTGCCTTTTATTCCATTTAATTTGGACAGCAGATGGAGAGATGTGATGTACATGTGATCACATCTACGTCTCTGATCCATCCACAGAGAGTACCAAACCCCCCTCCCCCCTCACAAACAAAGAGAGAGAAAGTCTTCTTAAATGTTAGCAAGAACATAAAGGCAACACGGGAGGTGGGTTTGTTATTGGTACTGTAAGCTTGGAATAATCCATGCTTGAACATGGTAATAAATAGAAATTTTAAATAAGGTAAAAAAACTTTTTCCCATATTTAATTTGTACAATGACATGTAAAAACCAAGAAGCTGTATTTGTTTTGAAGGGCAAACATCGTGGCCAACTCCCGAGCTATGTAATGAAACATATGATGGCACCAAAGTGCAGTGGGATGGACTTAACCAATCCAATGCATAAAACAACCACCAAACTCCCTCCTTCCCCACACACATTGTAGCATGCGCTAAGCTAGAATTGTGTGAAACAATGAAGCCTTTCTTTAAACCTAAGTTTAGTGCATCTTTAGCAATCCTTTAAAACAGCATACATAAATCTAAAAGAGATGTACTAGAGACGACACCAGATGGGGTCCCGAATTACCCACTAAAGGGCTCCTTGCAAGCAGGAGTATTTGCTTTATTTCTTCTTCCGAAGAACTGTATACAAACTGAACTATGTCCACAAGACTAAGCAGACAAGCTGATTGATTGACCACCAAACGCAAGGACAAAGCGACCAAATGCTAGGCAGAACTGTGCATAAGCTTTGGGCGACTGTGAAGCGATCTTCGAGAGAATACACCCGCCCGAGACTAAGGGTAGGTGTGTTGAATACTCTTGAAGAGACTAAGCTTCTTTGCCCCTTGGGCTGAAAGCACAAGAATGGCTGTAAGTATGCACAAGCAAGAGCCTAGGCATACATGCTTGATTTCTGTTGATAATCTTTGATTTGTTCTTCATGAATTATGGACTGAACTGGTCTTGCCTTCTCCAGGATGCAGGTCAACTACCTCAAGAAGTTGTCGGCTTCAAGGAAATTCCCACGACTGGTACATAAAGGCTTTTGTCTGATGTTGGTCGATTGCTAGGGCCGGTAGAGCTGCTGGCCAACACAGTCTGACGTAGCCGACTGCCTATTTGGCTTGGCCAACTGGTGCCCAAGCCCATAAGGGACTGCCGATAGGGACTAAGTGTGCATCGTCCAACTATCTAGCAATTTGAGGTGCATGGCAACATCACTTATCTTCTTAATGATGGCAAAAGGACCAAAACTTCTGAATGACAACTTTGCCCACTTGCTTGACTCTTTGCTTCATGATCCTTAAATATACCCATTCACTTGCTTTGAAATTGACGGTGTAAGCCTCTTGAGCTTTGGTAAGACGCTCTTTGACGGACTCAATGATGGCTGAAAAAGTTTATGTCGTCTTGTTGGCTTCCAAGAAAGGAGAGATCATCCTCGTGAGAAGGGATGAAAATCTTCAACTAAAGGCTGCCTCGTACACGAAGTTCAGCTAACACTGGATGAGTGAGTGTCGTTGAGAATCACCTCTACCAATCGGAGATGAAGCTCCCACTTCGACTGCTGATCATGATGGTACGCTTTAAGCACATCGAAAGCCAATTGATTGTAAATCTCGATTTGGCCATTGATTTGGGGATGGAATGCACTTGACAATTGCAATTTGGTACCAAAGTTGTCGAACAGAGCTCGCCAGTGAGATGTAAACTTTGGATGCCGATCTAAAGTAATGGTCCATGGCAAACTACAAACTGGATACCAATGTCAGAGAAAAAGTCGGGCTATATCTTGTGTTGTGGCCATTTGCTTGGATGGTATAAGCATACAAAATTTACTGAATTTGTCAACTATCATTATACACTAAGTACTCCGAGATCCAGTAAATGTGGGAAGGTGTCCAATAAAATCCATTGAAATGTCGTGAAACAGACTCCCAGGAACAAGCAATGCCTGAAGCAACCATGCTTGTTTGGTACGAGGTACTTTCACTTTTTGACATATGGAACATTGTGAAACATAATTGTACGCATCCCTGCGCATCTTTGGCCAACAAAACGATCTTTCTAACTTCTCCAAGGTATTCACACTAGATTGTGCCTAGTTGAATCACGTCCCAAGCTCTTGATACCAATGTAGCATGCGTTGAGCTAGAACCGTGTGAAACAACGAAGCCTTTCTTTAAACTTGAGTTTAGTGAGTCTTTAGCAATCCTTTAAAACAGCATACATAAATCTGAAAGAGATTTAGTAGAGACGACACCAGATGGGGTGCCGAATTACCCACTAAAGGCCCCCCCTCAACCAAGAGTATTTGCTTTATTTCTTCTTCTAGAGTGCTGTATACAAACTGAACTGTGTCCACAAGACTGAGTGGACAAACTGATTGATTGACCGCCAAACGCAAGGAGAAAGCGACCAAACCCTGGGCAGACCTATGCATAAGCTTTAGGCCACTGTGAAGCGATCTTCGAGAGAATACACTGGCCCGAGACTGAGGGTAGGTGTGCTAAATACTCCTGAAGAGACTCAGCTTCTTTGCCTTGGGTTGAAAGCACAAGAATGGCTGTAGGTATGCACAAGCAAGAGCCTAGGCATACACACTCGACTTCTATTGATAATCTCTAATTTGTACCTGATGAATTATGGACTAAACTAGTCTTGCCTTTTTATATGCTCCAAGATGCAGGTCGGCTACCTCAAGAAGTTGCTGGCCTGAAGGAAATTCCCACGATTGGTGCATAAAGGCTTTTGTTTGATGGGACTGGTTCCCCGCCGACCTAGCCAACTGCATGAGTGGCCTCAAGAATGGTGCCCAAGTCCATAAGGGGCTGCCAACAAGGCCTAAGTGATGGCTAGGGGGGTATGGCTACCCCTTGCAAGGCTAGCCCACCTTTTGGGACTGGCCCCTCCTACATGCAAATGCAACTAAATGCTTACACACATCCTACTGCTATGGCTGACATCTACATGCATCTAAATGATGAACACTTGTTGAATTCTCCACAGTGGGTTAAGAGGACTAACTTGACACTCTAAGGCTCAAAGACTAACCTACGTAACTCGTGCCTCAAATGTCCAAGAATGGGCTCACAAAGGGTGATAGAATGTGCAACGGAAGAAGGGAAAGTGGAAACACAGGAAAGAGTGAGAGAGAGAGATGGAGAGGAAACACAAGTGAGAACTTGCTCTCAATATCATCATCCAAAGGAATACATGTCCCGAGCAAGAGGGGAGAAAACCTCGTATGTGAGGGACTGCAACAAACAATGCTAAGCAAGCAATGAAAAATGAGGGAGGCAAGCCAGCTATATATATGCCCACATGGAGACAGCCGACTAGGAAAAAGATCCTCCACGACTAGGGAAAAAATCCCAAGACTCCAAAAAATAAGAAATAGTATTAAAAAACATATGTGAGGGGTGACCAGCCCCTATAGCTAACATGGTCAATCCTAGAGGCTAAAATAGGACACCAAACAAGAAGCCAGCAACAAGTAGATGATGTCTAACAATGGTTCCAAACCCAAGTGTAAGAACACTCCCCAAAGTCAAATGTCGTGTGTCCAGCCTGGAGAAGGTATGAAAAAACTCATAACCAACCAAGATCAGATCTTGTATATAATCAATCTTGGGAGAAGAAAACTGCTCCTCACTAGAACCCTCAAAAGAAAGAGTTATCTCCTCCGACACTGTACCAAGAGTAGCCAAATGCTGTACAAAAGCATCCTCTGAAAAGGTTGGCATCGCAAGATGTAAAGACACTGTAGAAAAGATGGGTTCCATCTGCTCAAACTCCGTACAATGAGCTGTCCAATGTTGTACATAAGTACACGCCACTGAGGTGGGCATCGCAAGATGAAAGGACTCCACATCCCCCTCTGAAAAAAATGTGGTCAGACTGATACAAGCCCAACCCGATTCTGATCCAAATCCAAAAAACTCTGGAAGTACCACTGTGCCCCAGGCACGGTTAGCAACCATAGATCCAAAGCATCCCACTGGGTCCAAAAAACCATCCTCCAAAACAACAAGAAAACGCAGCCAAACAAGGGCCACAAACCTAAAAATTTAGGCCAATCAGTGTCCACACCTCCTATGAGGAAAAACGCTAAAGAGAAGGTACCTTCAGGTCCAACAAATGAAGCCCAGAAGAAGGTAGAGCTACCAGCAAGATCTGTTTAGAAAAAAACGCAGCAACAAGGGCTGGAATTTTGAAAACGCAGAGGTAAAAGGGACTGTAGAACGGGGCTGAATCTGGAAAAGCAGAAGATATATGGTACCATCAAGTCCCAGAGTAGCAAACAGCATCAAGAACTTGTAGAAGAAAAAACGCAGCAAATATGTTGCTGCTGGCCTGTACAGAACAGGCGGCCAGCACTACAAGCGAGGTATGAATACTGAGAACTGCTGCAATCTGCTAACGACAACCACCTATAGAAAAACGCAACAAACTAGGTGCTGCTGCCCTGAAAACAATGCAGCCAACAGCTGAAGGGGGTTCTCAGAAGGTCAAAACCTGATGATGACCACGGGTTGTAGAGAAAAACGCCTAGAAGAAGCCAGCCGACCAGCAGCAACCCAAGAGAAAAAAACGCAGATCTGTCCATTTGCAGAAAAACGTAGCCAAGAGGGAGAGGAGGGAGCATCCAACACTGTACATCACCAGCACTTTGATACCATAATAGAAAATGCAGCAAAAGAAGGAAAAGTGGAAACCCAGAAGAGAGTGAGAGAGAAAGATGGAAAGGAAACACAAGTGAGAACCTGCTCTCAATATCATCATCCAAAGGAATACATGTCCCGAGCAAGAGGGGAGAAAACCTCGCATGTGAGGGACTGTAGCAAACAATGCTAAGCAAGTAGTGAAAAATGAGGGAGGCAAGCCAGCTATATATATGCCCACATGAAGGCAGCCGACTAGGAAAAAGATCCTCCATGACTAGGGAAAAAAGCCCAAGACTCCATAAAATGGGGAATAATATGGGAAAAAATATGTGAGGGGTGACGAGCCCCTATAGCTAACATGGTCAGCCCTAGAGGCTGAAATAGGACACCAAACAGGAAGCTAGCAACAAGGAGATGATGTCTAACAAAGGGGTCACAGCATACGACAAAATATCCTAAAAGGTACTACTTCTGTACATGATTCTTGCACTGTTGATAAGCCAGTTTGTCACCGTGTACTACAGTGCTGGGTGCACGTCACACACACACACACACACACACACACACACACAGTCTTCTTAAATGTGAGCAAGAACATAGAGGCAGCAGGGGGGCGAGCTCAATGCTGGTAATGTAAGCTTGGAATAATCCATGCCTGAACATGGTAATATGTGTGAGGACGGTTGGAGTCTACAAATAACTAAAAATACCTATTGGGTCCATGTATAGACTACACTCAGATCCACAACCATCAAAGGCCTTTAGTAAATAGAGATGCATCCCAAATTCAATACTAGTAACCATACTACTTGTACTATTGGTTAAAATACATGCTCTTTTAGCTACCCTGTTTCTTGAAAAAACCAAAGAATTCTACAAAATGAAACACGGGGGCATACTAAACATTTGTAAAAAAACACTAACCAGGAGGTTGGGGTCCCAGCTGTGACAGGGGGGCTGAGGGGGTTGCGCTGTCATTGTGACAGGTGGCCCTCTCAGATAGAAGAACAGTTCAATCCAGTTTTCCCCACATTGAAGAACACAATCAACCTGTAGTAATGTCACAAACATTGTGACAGTCATACAAATATACATGTCCTTCACATGACCCACTTTTCCCATGGGTATGTTCACAGCCCAATGGTAAAGCCAACTTCTTTCATCCTCCTGCACCCACATTACGCTTTTGTGTTGGAAGATGCCTTCCTCCTTAAGCTCTTTGCTTGTCACACGTGACAGCTGCTACAAATGTGGGTACTTCGAACCTTTTCCAACAAATGAGTATGCTTCCTGCAGATGCTCTATGTGGCACTAGCCAGCCTCCCTCCATGCACCTCGTTTCAGCCTAGAGGTTTCCACCTCCTCTGCACACTCATGCAGTCCAGCATCTGCATATATGCTCCACATCAAAACATATGCAGTAGCCTGCTTGGGCTGCAGGTTCACTGCACTGTCAAAGGCCCGTTTTGCCAGCTCTAAATTGCCATATGTATTACATGCGCCAAGCAAACACAACCAAATGGTCAGGTTAGCCTCCATTGGCAGCCTTTCTAACATATCCTCTACCCTCCTAAAGTCCCCTGCATACCCAAGAAGGTCTAGCATGCTGCTGTAATGCTTCAAGTCTGGAGTTAAACCGTAATCTCGACTCATGGATTCAAAGTATTCAAGCCCTTTGACAACAAGGCCGTTATGACTACAAGCTGAGAGAACTGAAACAAACGTAACTTCATTCGCCTTAGTTCCTGTACGTCTCAATTTCTCAAACATTTGCAAGCTTGCTACATAATTTCCTACTCCAGCATAACCAGCAATGCATGCATTCCATGATACGATATCAGGCTCCAAAAGTTTATCAAACAAAGCTTGTGCCTCTACCATACTTGCACAACTCCCATAAACATGAATCAGAGTGGCTGCTACAGAAGGCATCTGATCGTATCCAGCAAAGACAATACCTATGTGAATCTGTTTACAAACCTCCAAACTTCCTGTGACACTGCAAGCTTGCAGAATGCACATGAGTGTGACATGATCCATAGTTATGCACTGCTTTTGCATCTGTGTATACAGCCATAAAGCCTTCTCTCCTTGGCCTTGTTCAACATATGCTGAGATCATTGCACTCCATGACACAATGGTGCGTTGGGACAATGCATTGAACACATTCTCTGCTTCTACAATGGCCCCACACTTGCCATACATACTGACAATCGTGTTGCCAACAAAGACATTAGATGCATACCCTTTCTTGCTAGCATCAACATGTAGTGCCTGTCCAATTTCCAAAGGCACTGCCTGGGTTGATTGTCCCTCCAGACAATTGCACTCTTCCTCCTCTCCAAGGGTGGCACATGCTTGAAGTGCGCTCACGAATGTTTGCTCGTCTGGACTCACACCTTCCTTTTGCATTTGTATGTAAAGCCATAAAGCCTTCTTCCCTTGGCCATGTTCTACGTATGCTGAGAGCATTGCACTCCATGACACAACGTCATGCTTAAACAATGCTGCACAGAAAACATCCTCAGCTTCTAAAATGGCCCCACACTTGCCATACATACTCACAAGGGTGTTGCCAACAAAGACCTCAGATACAAAGCCTCTCCTGCAGGCATCTGAATGAAATGCCTGTGTAACTTCTAGAGCCATCACCTTGGTTGCTTGTCCATCCAGAAGCAAAGCTTCTTTGTTCCCTGCAAGGGCGGCAGCATGAAGAGCGACCACAAATGTCGACTGGTCTGGACTCATGCCTTCCAGTTGCATTTGTCTGTACAACAGCAAAGCCTTCTCTCCTCGGCCCTGTTCAATATATGCTGAGAGCATGGCATTCCATGAGACGAGGGTATGCTCTGAGAGTGTACTGAACACATCCTCTGCTATCATTATGGCCCCACACTTTCCATACATACTTATAAGGGTGTTGCCCACAAATACATTAAATACAAAGCCTTTGCTTTGGGCAAGGGTGTGGAATATCTTGCCATGTTCGTGGTCCTTTATGCTGCCACAAGCTTTGAAGAGGGTGACAAACGTGTAAGTGCTTGGCTCCACACCATCCTCTTGCATCTGTTTGTACAGTTGTAGAGCCTTCTCAGTTTGGCCCTGCTCAACATATGCTGAGAGCATGGCATTCCATGAAACCAAGTTGCGCTGTGTCATGGCAAAGAACATATCTTCTGCTTCCAAAATGGCCCCACACTTGCCGTACATACTCAGAAGGGTGTTTTTAATACATACATCGGATGCAAACCCTTTCCTGCAGGCATCTGCATGGAACTTCCTGCCTCGTGTGAGGTCCGGTACAGCGCCACAAGCTTTCAAGAGGGCGACAAACGTGTAATTGTTTTGCTCCACACCTTTGTCTTGCATACATTGATGCATTCTGAGGGCTTCCTGTGGGCGGCCCGAGTCGGCGTAAGCAGAGATGAGGGCAGTCCAGGAGAAGACAGTGAGGTGAGGCAACTTGGTGGACACGAGGCGAGCATCCTCCACGGCACCGCACTTAGCCAGAGTCACCACCAAGTAGTCCCCCAGCAAGCCTGTCAGCCGGATGCTGTGTCGGGCAAGGTGAGCATGGACCTGCTTGGCTTTGCGAAGGGCCCCCTCGCTCGCGTTGCTGCATGCTTTCAGGAGGGAAAGGTAGGTGCTGGTGGAAATGGGGGGGTCCAAGCGAGAGAGCACGTCTAGCGCCCTGTCTAGTTCTCCTTTCTGGCACAGCGTTTGCAGCAATCCTCTGGACATATCTGGCTTTTTGGGACTTGGGCAACGCCATCGCCACGCTCAAGTGCGGACTGATGGTTACAATCTCCAGTCAGCGCAAGTGGTAGGCAGTCTAGGGCAGCCGCAGCATGTGGAAGCCCGCCCCTTTGTCTGTAATGCTAACTTCCACGAGCCATACAAAAGCAGAAAAGCCCACAGACAGCACCGCAGAAAGCCATCAGCATCGTTCCGTTTCAGCAGCAATAGGTCCCTCCAACAGTAAGCACAACCAGCGTGTAAGAGATCGGGGTTCGCTTTTGTGCGCGTTGAAGGCAGAGTGATCGAGTGAGCGCTCTTCAAGCCGACACACCCTAAGCAGTTGGTTGTTTACAGACTACTCCACGAAAAAGGTTAAAGGTTGAGAGCTCTTGGCAGCACCTTATTGCTGGGCGACAATACCTTTTAGAAAGAGTTGTGGGTATGCTATTTAGTCTAGAACTAGAAGAGCACATCAGCACTGAGGTTGCATGGGCGTGGTCACAATCTGTAAAGAAATGTCAGATGGGCGGTGATTGTGGTTATCTAATTGGTTGGGCAAAACTTTTTCATGGGCTTCCACCCAAGTGTGTAAACACCCTAAACATTAATGGTTCAAAATGAATGGAGAGCCTACAATGTTCAAGATTCACTTACCCATATTTGGGCACGTCTTCAATTAATTAATTAGTGTGCCCAACGGGCACTAATTAATTAATTGAAGACTTAACGTCGTTTAAACCAACATTCTAAGGTTTAAACGTTAGCATCCTAACGTTCGTCTCTCTTCGCTACGTTTCAGCGTAGCTCTCTCAGACAATAGTTATCGAACTTTTGTTTTGATTTTTTAACATTTTTTTTCATTTAAAACAATACACATTGCCCAACATAGCTCTCTCTCTCTCTCTCTCTCTCTCTCTCTCTCTCTCTTCATTCATCTTCGTTCTCATTTCAACGTAGCTCTCTCTCACAAAAATTTTATAAGGAGGCATTCGCCTCAGTAGACAATCGAATTCCACCGCCTTTTTTTATAGGCACTTGGAGAGGCGGTTGACGATCAAGCCGAAAAAAATTAGAAAAATCCCACCACCTTTGAAAGCACCATAAGGTTTGTTTTTTAAAAAAAAATCTAAAGCTTCCACTCAAAGGTTCGAGCCCTCTCACTAATTAATTAATAACGAAAAAGAATTTGGCACCCATATTGCCTATGTTAGTACGTAACTTTTTAGGCATTTGGAGTTTCTCTACTTTAATATGTGTAGAAGCGATGATGGAGCCTTGAGGGCCAAACGTGAGAACATGCCCTTAAGTAGAACTAGTGGGCAACCCGTGCTTTGCACATCTTTAAAGACCTCTAAATTCAAATTCTACCCAACCCTCCTCCTCCCCTTCTCGAACATCCAAATTCTTGCCACATAGCATGGATGGTCAACATGTTTGTAATTTGCCTTAATCCGATGTTTTACACATGAGAAAAGTACATGCTCATTTGAAGACTCCCTCCCTCCCCTTCCTTTCTCTGTG
Organism: Cibotium barometz; assembly: GCF_041138505.1. NCBI lineage: Eukaryota > Viridiplantae > Streptophyta > Polypodiopsida > Cyatheales > Cibotiaceae > Cibotium > Cibotium barometz. The sequence continues at coordinate 48,071,237 of NC_141057.1, read as the reverse complement.
TCCCCCTTCTTCTTCTCAATTTTGGTAAAATCCAAGGTATCCTCACACATTGATTTCATTCCACTCGTTTTGGTGACATTTCTATCAATCCCAAGGTGCGTAATATCCATGTCACATGATCATCTCTCCTTGAAGAGAGCAGGTTTACATGTAATCAGCAAAGTATGCCGAAGCTCTACCTTGTAGACTCTTTAGCGTCCCCCAAAAGGCCCAAGACCACTCAATGGAGTGAATGGTCTATCTACCCAATGCAAATCAATAAGCTTCGAGAGGAGAACAACACACACTCATAAGGTGTCTTCATGACCTTGAAGATTCCCTTTCGATTCTAGGACACAAACTAAGTCCGGATAGAGAGATATTGGTTGTCAAAAAAAGGGTAATAAAGGGTATAGAGAGATATTGGTTGTAAAAAAAAGCCCACTTTAAAGGGTAATAGAGGGTGTAAAGGGTATAGAGAGATATTGGGGGTTGTCAAAAAATCCTCGCTTTAAAGCTCGCTCTATGCCCATCCCCATGATGAGATTATGGTGGAGGTTGAAGTCTTTCCCTCATGTGCAAGAAGAGTTTATGTGGTGTTGCATCATTTTTGGATGCAGATTCTTGTGGTTCCACTCGTGTAAGGGGTGGTGAGGTTTTGTAGAAGAGAGGTACTCCACTTTTAGGTGTAGAGGGTGGGTCTTACTTCTTGCCCTTATCTTGCATATTTTAAGTATGTTCTTCGGTCTTCCCTCGTTGGGAACCCGATTGTGAGGAAAGGTTCTTATGGTCTACTTGCTCCTTCTTAGACTCTGACATACCATTTAAGTTGATTTAGTAGATTTCTATGATAGTGGGCCCTTATTCTTGGGAACGCAGATGATTGTATTGCCGTCATAAAAGCCTTAAATTAGCTTCTAAGAGACTTTTGGACAACTATTATTGACATATGGTATGGGTTCTTTGTAGTCAACTAATGCTTATAGGCACATTTTTAGCCTTTTCTTTGAATTAGCTTGTTTAATGCAAGGAAATGTGAGGCGGTAGGGATGGTTTTGGAAGCCAAAGCTGGGTGTTACCTTTGTGAAACTCTTGGGCATCCCCAACTAGGTTTTGGGGACCCATCATCACTAACTTCTTTGAGCTTGAGGTTTTATGAGCTTAGGTTTGTGTGGACTTTGTTGGACCACTTTGGGGGTTTATTGATGGTGGCAAGGGCATGCGATGTTCTCAGAGTATTATATTTCTAGTAATAATAAGATTAGAGCTACTGGTTGGCAACAGTTATTGGATTACTACACTTATCCTTTTCCTTTAAAAAATGAGTATTATCCTTGTTGAGATATCAAGCTCAACCCAATGTAGATATGGGCAACACACTAGGATGACAGCTCCGCACTTATGCCATCGGCATGGTTGGTGAGATTATGGGTGATATGCAATGCAACCAGGTTGTATGACAACCATTTTGGTTTACTATGGTATAGTTATAGTGCCAGAGCTCATGTAGTGGATTGACCTTTGTATATTATAGTAGGAGAGTATTTTCCTTTATAGTATGTACTCTTATCTTTTAGTTATAGTTGTACTTCCCTTTGCATGACACATGCATACCTACATTTGTCCTCAACCTGCATGAACATGGACTAACATTGGATTCACTGTTAGAGGACTAATAAGCACCTGTGATTGCTTACATGTGGGGCAGCATCATTACTTCTTACATCTACTTCTTCTATTGCCTTCATTAGTGCATACTAGCTACTCATCTCTACTACTACTTACTCACATCTCACGAGTGGTAGGGCTATAGCATCTATAACCTTTCTAATCCAAAGCATAACCAATGAAGATGGATTTAGCTATCTTTGGATCTAACTTTGTTCTCACTTCATTGAGAGCATATATACAACACATTTAAACACTTTTAAGTGAGACACATATGGTTTTGTACTTGTAAACTTTTATTCATGCATCATACCATGAACAACTGCAATGTGGGTCGTCCTGTTCATAATATACACAATAGTTGCTACTTTTACCCAAAAATAATCTGGAATATTCTTTCCAGACATTAAGATATGTGCTATTCTACAATGTGCCTATTTTTCCTTTCTACAACACATTATGTTACAGAGTGTGCCTGCATGTAAACTCTTTGGATTCCTTTCTTTCTAAAGAAATCACTAACTCATCAGGAAAAATACTCTCCCCCACCATTCAATCTTAGACATTTGATTTGCATACCTTTTTCCTTCTCGACCAAGGCTTTAAATCTATGAAGGTGAGAAAACACCTCACTTTTCTCCTTCATAAAATAAACCCATACTTTCCTCGTGTGATCATCAATGAATGTAACATAATACTTGCAACTTGCAATTGTTGCAATCTTGGTCGGTTCCCCCATACATCTAAGTGTATAGCATCCAATGGCCTTACACTGACATGTTTTTCATGCGAGAAAGCACGCTTGGCCTACTTACCAAGCTAACATGTTTCACATACTTTATGCATACCATCAACCTTAAACTTTGGCAAACCTACTAAAATATTTTGGGCCTACATAGACTTTAGTCACACTGTGTATTCACATGACCAATGTGCTTGTGCCATATGTCAATATCTATAATGACACATATTCCATGTGTAAACATGGATGTCTTTACCTCATGCATATCCACATCCAAAGTAAATATTCAACCATTTCCATTACCCTTTGTAACCAAGCGACACTTATTTTTAAAGTCTTCCACAAAACACCCTTGAGTATTAAACCTCACTTGTAGACCTTGCTCAACCATTTGTTCAATAGAAACCAGGTTCTTTATAAGATTTGAAACATGAAGTACATCGCTAAGTACTTCATTTTTCCATCCTACATAGATAATGACACTTTATCAACATGCACAATGGGATGTGCAGTATCATCACTTATTTCTACATAACCAGTTTTTTTTATTTTTTACATGTCTCTATGAAAAGATGTCTCTATGAAAAGATGCAGGGGGAAGAGAGCTGAGCTCTTGCAAGCACACACACACACTCACAAAACCCTAAAAGAGAACACACAAAGTGAGAGGCTGAAAATCTTCTTCTTCTTCACACAACACTCAACACACCATATACAAAGATAAGAGTACACACAATATGAAGAGGTAAAAGATGCAAGGGGGAAGAGAGCTGAGCTCTTGTAAGCACACACACACACTCACAAAACCCTAAAAGAGAACACACAAAGTGAGAGGTTGAAAATCTTCTTCTTCATCACACAACACACTCAACACACCATATACAAAGATAAGAGTACACACAATACGAAGAGGTACTCAACCAAATACATACTAGGGTTCTCTATAGTGTGAACCCAACTAAAATGAGCTGGCGCTATATCTATGCCAGTCTCTAGAATGGTTATCACACAGCCTGTCATCCCACTGGCTGCATATCACCCATGATCTCATCAACCATGCCAGTGGTGTAAGTGTGGGGCCTATCTCCCAGGCAGGTCATCAGTGTGTCCCCGCCTCACTAGATGAACTCGATATCTCAACACTCCCCCTCGAGCTCAACTCCATCTCATGTACACCAAGCGAAGCCCTAAATCTGCGGAGATCCTCTGTACCCAATGCTTTGGTGAAGATGTCAGCGAGACCTGATCCTGTGTGCTGACATAAACAAGGTCAACGTCTCCTACCAAAACCTTCTCTCTAACAAAATGGTAGTGGACCTCTATATGCTTCGTGCGAGCATAAAAAACTAGGTTCCTGGCCAACTGTATACTGCTAATGTTATCACAGAAAATGACAACTTGTCTATCCACCGATAGACCCAAATATGTAAGTACCTTTCTCAAACCAAGCTACCTCACATGTTGCCGTAGTAGCACCTCTGTACTCAGCCTCTGTATTAGATAGAGCAACCGTAGGCTTCTTCTTGCTGCTCCAAGTCATAGTAGCACTCTCCAAAGAAAACATGAACCCACTAGTAGATCTTCTATCTAAGATACTACTAGCCCAATCAGCATCTGTGTACCCATGTACACATATCTCTGTCCCAGCTTCATAAAATAGTCCACAGTGCAAAGTAGACCTCACATACTTAGTATGCATCTCAATGCATCCAAATGCGGCTTCTAAGGAACCTGCATAAACTGACTCACCAACCCAACAGCATAGCTCATAAAATAGTAGACCTCACATACCTTAGTATGCATCTCAATGCATCCAAATGCGGCTTCTATAAGGAACCTGCATAAACTGACTCATCAACCCAACAGCATAGCTCAAATCTGGCATGGTGATCGTCATGTAGATCAAGCTTCCTACTATGCGCCTATACATATTAGGATCCTCCGAAATCACTTGAATCTGCACTCAACTTGCCATTCTGATCCAATAGCACTGAGATAGGCTTAACGCCTGTCATACCATACGTGGACAACATGTCCAACCCATACTGTCTCTGCAGTAATCCAATACCATGTGATGACCTAATCACCTCAATGCCCAAGAAATATCTAAGCTCCCCCAGATCCTTCATCTCAAACTTCTGTCTAAGCAAGATCTTTACATCAAAGATCTTTGCATCATGGTCCCCCGTAATGATCAGGTCATCTACATAGATGACAACAAGCACAACCCCTCTATCAGTGTGTTTCACATACAGCGAGAAATCTGCATTGGCTACATGAAAGCAAATAGTGACAAGATATTCAAAAATCTTGTCAGACCATGCTCTTGGTGCTTGTTTTATGCCATACAAGGCTTTCTTCAACCTGCAAACATGCTCGGGGTGACTCACATCCTCACATAACCAGGTGGCTGCAACATATACACCTCTTCTTGCAAATCCCCGTGCAAGAATGCATTCTTTACATCCATCTGATGTAAAGACCATTGCTTTGACGTAGTCATTGCTATCACAACTCTCACTATTGCCATCTTAGCAACTGGGCTGAAAGTTTCCTCATAATCAATGCCATATGTCTGCGTATATCCTTTGGCTACCAATCTAGCCTTGTACCTGCTTATGCTTCCATCACTGTTATGTTTTACTTTGTACACCCACTTGCATCCAATGGCTTTCTTGCCTTCAGGCAATTGCACTAAATCCCAAGTCTCATTTCCATATAGTGCATCCATCTTCTCATTCGTAGCTTTCTCCCAACACACATTTCCAATAGCCTCATCAATGCATGTGGGCTCTACAACCTGCACAACTTAATCCATGTATGCATAGTGATGTGCCACATAACCATTATAGGTAAACCTCTGCACAAGATTCTTCACTCTCCCAGATCTTCGCAGCTTTGCATTCATGGCTTCCATAGCCTTCTTTACACTAGGTGTTCTCATAGCTGGTATCCCAAGATCCTCATCAAGGCTCATTTGTGAGCCACTAGACTCTCTATCAACATGAGAATGCCCTGCAAAAATGTCAGGCATACTAAGGGGCTCAACCACTTTCTCTTTGCCTTTATGTGATGTACTAATCACATTTGCAGGACTGGTATTATGACGCAGCCTGCCACTCCATGGTCTATTAACTAAACCACTAGATAAGGACTCTCCTGGTCCACTCAAAGACTGTGATTGCTGACTTGCATTCTGTGCAACTACATTTCCACTCACATCCACCCCAACAGCTTCTTTTTTAGCAGCATACTAGTTACTCATCTCATCAAAAACATCCCTACTTACCCTCAACTCACGTGTAGCAGGATTATAACACTTGTATCCCTTTTGCTCAAGGGAATACCCAATAAACACACATTTTTCAGCTTTTGGATCCAGCTTAGTTCTCAGCTCATCTAGCACATGCACATATGCAATGCATCCAAAGACTTTCAGATGAGACAAATCAGGTTTTCTGCCCAGTAAACCTCTCCTATGGAGTTACATCATGTATGGCTGCAGTTGGAGTCCTGTTCATGATGTAAATTGCTGTAAAAACAGCCTCAGCCCAATAGCTATGGGGCATATTCTTCTCTCCCATCAATGCTCACGTAATCTCAGCAATGTGCCTGTTTTTTTGCTTAGCAACTCCATTTTGCTGCAGAGTGTATCTGCATGTAAACTATCTTTGAATACCATTCTTCTTCAATTGGAGGTACTCTCCCCCTCCATTTGACCTTAGGTACTTTACATGTTACCCTGTTTGCTTTTCAACCATAACTCTGAAATTCTAAAAATGAGTGAACACCTCACTCTTCTCCTTCATGAAGTATACCCACACTTTCCTTGTGTGGATAAATGTCACATAATACCTGCAGCCTCCCATAGACATGGTCTTCGTAGGATCTCATACATCTGAATGTACAACATCTAGTGCATTTCTGCTCACATTTCTGTCACGTGGAAATGCATGCTTTGTTTGCTTTCCAAAATTGGCATGCTCCACATATTTTCTGCATACCTTAAACTTTAAACTTTGGCAGCCCTGTCACAATTCCTTTAGTCTGCATAGACTTCATTCTCTCTGCACATTCACATGTCCAATTCTTTTATGCCCAATATCTGTGTCTGCAACAATTCGTGAACCATTTGCAAACATCGCAGCACTCACTTCAGGCATGTTTACATTCAATGTAAACATTCTGTCCACTCTATTGCCTTTTGCAACCAACCTGCACTTGTCTTTAAAGTCTTTAACATAACAACCATAAACCGAACCTGCAGACCCTGCTCAATCATCTGGCCAACTGAAACCAGATTCTTTGTTATGTTTGGAACATGAAGTACATCTGCAAGGTACTTCACTTGGCCATCTTGTATAGACAATGGCACATCTCCAACATGGGCAATTGGATGAGCAGTGTCATCCCCTGTTTCCACAAAACCTGGTCTTTCAAGGTTTTTCATCTCCTTGAATCACTCCCCATGACTTGTCATGTGGTTCGAAGCACCTAAATCAACGCACCATACATCATCTTTATGTGCTGCTTCAACATTTTCAGACATGGCATTAACGACATGCTGCATAACAAACAACCTTTCATTATCCTCATTGTTTCTGCTCGAGGATGCATAGTTGTTTTGCTGCAATTTTCCATTTTTCATGTTAGCCTGCTTCTTATAAACAATCTGCCTGCACATGTTCAAGCTTACCACAATAAAAGCATCCACGTGTATCATTATACTGCCTTTGCCAATTTCCACGACCTCTTTGACTCCCCCTACCTCTGAATTGGCCTCTTCCACCTACGTGTTATTGTTGTTGTGAATTCTGGGATTGTTGTTGTTGCTGCTGCTGGCCATAATTCTGATTACCTATTCGGCCACCTCCTTGGCCGCGTCCATGGCCTCCTCTACCTCATCCTCTTCCTGAACTTTTGTAGAAGGCCTGTTGCTCTGAACTTTTTTTGTTTTGTGAAGACAGTTGGTCTTCACCCAAGCTCTTCTCTTCTATAAATCAACATAGACACCAAATCTGTGAAATTGGGAATGTTTTCCCGAGTCTGAATAGACGTCTTGAATGCCATGTATTGTGGTCCAAGACCACGTAGACAGACTTCCACCTTATCATCATCATCTACTAAAACACCAATAGATGCAAGGGATTCCACAATACCCTTGATCTTCAATGCATAGTCATTCATCACAGACATACTCTTTTTCTCCACCGTATGAAGTTCATTCTTCAACTGTATCTTTCGTGCCTTGGTACTCGTTTCATAGAGTTTTACCAAGGTGTCCCACGCCTCCTTGGGGGACTTGGCATCCTGTATGTGCCCAATCATGGTGTCTTGTATACTGATAGAGAGCCAATACATAACTTTTTTGGCTCCTTGGTTCCAATTCTTGAACTCTTTCACATTTGCAACAATCGGATTGATCTCTGGTATCTCTGCCGGTGCCTCTTCATGCTCACCTTCTATGTAGTCCCAGTAACCCTTTCCCATCAGGAAATTTATCAACCTGAACCTCCAAGCATGGAAGTTGTTCTTGTCAAGCTTCTCAGCAACAATCTGGTTTATGCCATCATTTGGCATCTTACCAGACACACAAATTTACTAGAAACAGCAATCTGGTTTCTCCTGCACAAACTGCTGTATTTTTTGTAGCGGTACTGTACTACACTCAAATGTCACAACCAGTGACCTCAATGTGCATACATACACCCAATGGCAACAACTGTTAACCTCCTTGTAGTGCACACAATGTCTGCACAACCAATCTGTCTTCCTGCAGTTCTTAAAACAGGGTTTTGCATAGAAATGATGACTTACCCGCAGTGCTCGAAATTGCCTACTTTTTGAAAAACGGAGGTCCTAATGAGCCCGAAACGCGTTTTCGGCACCAAAAATTTAGTCTGATAGGATATTATAGTTGCCCTATAGCTTTACTCCCACGAAGAAAGCTCCTCAATCAGAGATTGTTTGTTGCTGGTGCCTCCCGTAGAGCTCCTGAAAAGGGTGTACTCGCCAACACAAATAGAGGGAAGAGTAGATGAAGCTCTTACCCTCGTACTGCTCCCTGTGCTTCTCTTGCTTGCAGCTCAGCCCTTAGCATGAACCAGGCTCTAATACCATGAAAAGATGCAGGGGGGAAGAGAGCTGAGCTCTTGCAAGCACACACACACACACTCACAAAACCCTAAAAGAGAACACACAAGGTGAGAGGCTGAAAATCTTCTTCTTCTTCACACAACACTCAACACACCATATACAAAGATAAGAGTACACACAATATGAAGAGGTACTCAACCAAATACATACTAGGGTTCTCTATAGTGTGAACCCAACTAAAATGAGCTGGCGATATATTTATGCCAGTCTCTAGAATGGCTGTCACACAGCCTGTCATCCCACTGGCCGCATATCACCCATGATCTCACCAACCATGCCAGTGGTGTAAGTGTGGGGCCTATCCCCTAGGTGGGTCATCAGTGTCCAGTGCCTCACTAGATGAGCTCAATATCTCAACACTCTAAACCACTCACTAATGATTGGTCATGTGGTTGGAGGCACCAGAATCCCTATACCAAACATCTCTAGAGCTTGACACATCTCATGTGAGCATATGCTACATCACAAAATTGCTCACTTCTGTCATCACTCACCACACTGTTTACTTGATGATATATAGTTGCCTTGTTACAATTTTCCACTTTTAATATCATTCTTCTTTTTATAGTAATCCTTTGCCATGTACCTTGGTTTGCTACAGTAATAACACTATATGCTATTTGTGCTCTTATTTCTTTGCCAATGACCTCGGCCCCTCTGGCTCCCCTTACCACTAGAGTGGCCTCTTTTAACTATTCACACATTTGAATCCTATTGTTGTTTTTTCTGCCCATGATTTCTATTTCCAAAACAATCTTCACCTTTGCCTCTAGATGATGATCTCCCTCTGCCTCTACCTATATCTAAGTAGAAGGCCCATTCATTTGAATTTCTAAAGGATGAACCTCCCCCAATATTCATCTCATGGATGAGAAGAGTAATCAATTCTTGAAAATCAAGAAAGTTCTCTTGAAAAACTCCAATGGAGGTACGAAACTGACTGTATTCTTTGCCAAGACCATTCAAGATCACGACGGGCACCATATCGTCATCATCTATTGGTGATAGGCAATCTGCAATCCCTTTATACAATAATAATTTATACTTAGCTTTCCTCTGGTCAAGATCACGACTGTATTCTTTGCCAAGACTGTATTCTTTGCCATTCAAGATCACGACTGTATTCTTTGCCAAGACCATTCAAGATCACAAGACGGGCACCATATCGTCATCATCTATTGGTGATAGGCAATCTGCAATCCCTTTATAGAATAATAATTTATACTTAGCTTTCCTCTGGTCACATTATGCAACTCCTACTTTAGCTGCATCTTTTGAGCTTGGGTGTTTGTGCTATACATCTTTACCAAAGGTGTCCCAAGCCTCCTTAGGCATTTGTACAGCTTGTATATGCACAATAATAGAATATGTCACACTGATAGACAACTAATACAACACCTTTCTAGCTTTTTGATGCCATGTTTTATATGCCTACACTTATTGAGGGATCAAATTTTCTTTACCAATATCTGGCTCCCTTTTATCACCTGATGAACTCCCAATATCCTTTCCCGATAAGGAAACTGGTCGTCCAAAACTTCCATGCTTGGAAGTTATTCTTGTCTAGCTTCTCACTCATAATTAGTGATAAGTTGTTAGACATCTTTATGTGTAGCAACTTACAAAATAGTGCTTGCAAAAAGTCTTACAAAAAGCTTACAAAAAAGTCTTCTACTTTTATAGCAAATCTGTAACCTTCTATAGTGTTGGAATTAGGGTTAGGGTTGCAACAATGCACACACACAAGATAGAGAAGCTTGAGAGCACACAAACTTAGTAGATTAGAATGAACAAATGTGTGCCAAATACAAAAGATAAGTACACACCCCAAAATGAGTAGATAAGAGGGTGTACATACGCACGGGGGGAAAAAACCTCCTAGAGTGAGGGAAAAAGTACCATGGTGGTCCTAAGTGTGTTCACACACATCACTACCATATAATGCTACAAATCCCCCCTCGAGTGATGATGTGAACATGTACAGGGTATGGCCGATCAATCCTGAAAAGGCAGTAAGCCCAAAGCTTTACGAAAAGCTTCGAACTTTTCATGAGGAAGAGCCTTAGTGAATAAATCTGCCATGTTATCATGTGTAGGCACATAAACCAAGCTGATCTCTGTAGAGAGTCTTTCCCTGACATAGTAGTAATGCACCTCAATAAGCTTAGTGCAAGCATGAAACACTTGGCTCCTCACAACAACTGCTAATGCGCTCTAGTTGTCAAGGAAAAGTGCTAGACGACTGTCCAACACCCAAATCAACCATAAGACGTTTGAGCCACACACACTCAACTGTAGTTGCAAAAGTTGCCCTGTACTTAGCTTCACAGCTAGAAGTGGCCACTATAGGCTGCTTCTTGCTGAGCCATGATATACATGAATTACCAAGGTAAAAGAAAAACCCACTAGTGGACACTCATGTGTCATAACATCCAACCCAATCCGAATCACTAAAAGCATGTAGCTGTGACTCACCCCCTTTTGGATAAAATAATCCAAAATATTGAGTGCCCTGTAAATAGCAGAAAACCTGCTTACCATCGTGCTAATGCTTTGTATGTGGGCTATGCATAAATCTGCTCAACTGTGAGACCCCATACTATATATATCTAGCCTCGTGTTGCATACATAAAGAAGGGATCCAACATCTTGCTGATACAAACTAGCATCAAAAGAGTCTCCTACATCTTAAAGACTAAGTTGAGTTCTTGTCTCCATAGGTGTAGCTACAGGTTTACAGTCTTCAAAATTAAACCTCTTTAATAGCTTCTATATATATTTAGACTGTAGCATAACAATGCCATCGTTGTACTGCATAAACTGAATCTCCAAATAGTAATGCAACGGCCCCAAATCTGACATCTCAAACGATGACTGCAAATTTACATTAAAAGCTGAAATCTGATCTATATCGGCTCATGTGAGCAGCATGTCATCAACATATAGAACGATGACCAAAAATGTGTCCTTACTCCTATTCACATAGAGGTTACTCTCTATTGGAATGTTGCAAAAATCATTTGCAACATTCTAGGAGTTTGCTTAAGGCCATAAAGAGCCTTTTTCAACCTGCATACTTTAGACTCTTCTCCATTCACATCAAAACCAGGAGGCTATGATACATACACCTCCTCATGTAAATCACCATTCAAGAATGCAGTCTTAATGTCTAACTGAGGTACATTCCATCCATGATATGCTGTAAAAGCAATGAGACACCTAATGGTAGTCATACGAGATGTGGGTGCAAAGGTATAATCAATGCCTTTTGCTGGGCATACCCCTTTGCAACACGTCTGGCCTTGTAGTGATCAATGCTACCATATGCTTTATATTTTAACTTGTAAACCCACTTAGTACCAATGGCCTTCTTGCCATGAGGTAGATTTGTCAAATACCAGGTGTCATTCTTGAGTATAGAGTTATACTCATCCTGCATAGCATGCATCCAATGATCATCATCCTGTGCTTCCTCAAAGGAAGCGCGCTCCTCCTCATTACATAAAGTAGAAATGAGAACATGATCCACATGAGAATAATTTGCATGATGAGAACCTGCATGAGTTCTACTAGGTAAATGAGCTGCCAACTTGCTATCCCTCAATGTCTGCACAAGCCATTTTGGCATACGCCTAGATTCTTCTATGGCTGCTCTCTCCTCATCCACTACATCCTCAATAATTACCTCATCAAAAGGTTGATTTGCAAGCTGATTTTGCACCTGCAAAGGCTCAATTTCAGCACTTGGTTGAGCATTCAATTGCTCTACATATGGCTACAACAAAGGTAGGAGGAAATCAAACATGTCCTGTGAGCATACATTATGCTGTTTTTTGCATGAAAGCATGGGCTGAACTGAGTTTTTGACAAAAACAAGATCTCTGCTTACCAAAATCTGCTTTGAGGCTGGATGGTAGAGTCTATATCCCTTGCATTCTGAATTGTATCCCATAAATATGTATTTAATTGCCTTATCGTCAAGCTTACTGCATTGTGCTCAGGCACAAGAGCATAAGGAAGACAACAAAAAATATGCAAATGAGCCATAAAAGACTTCTTGCCATGCCAAGCTTCATAAGGAGTTTTAGACTGCAAGGCCTTGGTAGGGCATTTGTTCAACACATAGTTTGTGCACATAGTTGCCTCTAACCAAAAACCATGAGGTAAATCTTAGGCTTTCACCATACATTGTGCCATCTCCATGAGAGACCTATTCTTCCTCTTAGCTACACCATTTGCCCGATGCATTTTACCATGAATACACCCCTCGCATACATGTCTAGTAGGGGTCTCAAGAGTTGGCAACTCAGACAATATATCATGCCTTTGTGAAGGTGTAACAAACTGCCATAATTCAAATGGCCAAATCGTGCATGCCATAATTCTACATCACTCATAGCACGAGTCATAGATACTGAGCAAGCATCATGCTGCAACTTCTCAAATACATCCGTCTTGTATAGGCCATGAAACAAGGTACCTGAGGCAATGATAGAATAACCATCATTTCTATCTTGAACTGTACATTTTTCATCCACAAATTTCACCATCAAGCCTGACAAGGCTAAGGCTAAAACTGATAGCAAGTTCTTCTTAATGCCTGACACATATAAAACTTTAGAAAGAGTAAATACACCCCCATTTTCACTAGTTAACACAACTCTACCAACTCTTTTAACAGGATATGAGGAAGCATTTGCACATGTGACGGTTCCTGCACTTGGGATAGATTCTAGAGATGAGAAGAAATTTTTTTGTGAAGTAATGTGCTTACTAGCATCACTGTCAAAGTACCAACCATCCGATTCTGCCCCACTGACATGCATACATCATGAACAGAAGGGTCATAACTGCAATGTACAGTCCATGCCCACCGATCATCTTGAGGAGAAAAACTTGCAGATTCCTTCTTCTCTGCACTTGGTGCAGATGCATCAGCCCCAACAACCATGCTCGATTCTTTCTTTTTCTCCTCCTCTAGCCTTTTCTTGCACTCTCATTTATGTAGTGCCTTGGTTTCCTGTAATAGTGACACTTTCCCTTCTTTTTAGGCTTATCACCTTCTTTCTCTGCATCCTTACCTGAGGAGTCTAATTTTGCCTTATAGCCACCATGAGAAGAAGCTTTACCTTTTCCTTTCTGATTGGCAACAAAAGCTTGGTCACTAACGTGCATAACAGATCTGTTTTGCCTAGACTACTCTTCTTGCAAGAGTATTGAAACCAGCTCATCAAATGTAAGGGCATTTGTATTTTCCTTCATTTTATGAGTCTAAAGGTAGGGGCAAAACTCTGATAAGAATCCGGCAATGCATTGAGAACTGTGGGCAGCACTAATGCACTATCATGATATATCTCATCCACACTAGCAGGTTGCTCCTTAAAATCTTTGATCAGGATATATCTCATCCACACTAATGTACTATCAGGATATATCTCATCCACACTAATGTACTATCAGGATATATCTCATCCACACTAGCAGGTTGCTCCTTAAAATCTTTGATCTTAGTTAAGAAGCTGTCCATTGAGTCTCCCTCATTCATGTGCTCAAACTCCAAGTGTTTGCACAGATATGCAACATGTGCTTCATTGCGTACCTGGTATACTGTAGCAGCAAGTGCATCCCATGCATGTTTTGAAGTCTTACATGACCGAATATGAGGAATAATTCTTTTCTTCACAAGAACTGCAAGCAATGCATGTGCATGTGCATCTCTTCCATCCCATATCATTTAAGCAGCAGTGGGATGTACTGGTGGTGCATGTGGAGGACCCACATCTGTATTAGATTCAACTTCAGATGTATCTACAACACTGATTGCATTGGTACTTGTGAAACAGGACAAGTTTCACTACCACTGACCACATTCCAAAGGCCTTTAGCAACCAATACATGTCTCATCATATAGGATCACAATGGGTAGTTAGTCCCATCAAGTTTGTCCTCAGTAGACAACATGTTGAATACATCACTACTACTACTAGTTATGACTTTCTACCAAATGAAATATCTTTCAACACACTCCAAGTACTCTCAGTATTCATTGAATGCAACCCTGGATGGCTACCAACTAACTCAATCACCTGCAAAGTGTATGAAAAATAACATAGAGTAGAGAATAGAGTGTTAGTGGCAAAAGTATGATGGTTGATATTGTTGAAGACACTGTAGATGCTGCTGTATACCAAATCTTTGCCGCTACATAGCCCAAACACCCAAAATCAAGCAGAACCAATCCAAAATGATGCCTCTCCAGAACGTCTATAGAAACCTTGTGCCCAAAATGCACCCAAATCGCATCGTGGACCCCAAAAACTATGTATACTTCGTATACATCACACTATAGTATATATCTTCTTCTCCTAAGAGGGTATCTCAATAATCGGAGACAAAAAAGTAGGGTCGTGATGAGGAGGGAGGCAAACTACTGGATGAAGTGTCAAGGAAGCTAGCTCTGATACCAATTGTTGGAATTAGGGTTAGGGTTGCAACAATGCACACACAACACAAGATAGAGAAGCTTGAGGGCACACAAACTCAGTAGATTAGAATGAACAAATGTGTGCGAGATACAAAAGATAAGTACACATCCCAAAATGAGTAGATAAGAGGGTGTACATACGCATGGGAGAAAAAATCTCCTAGTGAGGAAAAAAGTGCCTTGACGGTCCTAAGTGTGTTCACACACCACTACCATATAATGCTACATACAGCGGTACTGTAAACCTATTATAATGCCATTGTATGTGAACCAATCATATACAGATACATCTACCAACATTTGTAACACTTAGATTCTCTACACAAACTATCCTATAACTAAATTTCTGCTGCAACTTTGCACCGAACTAGAAATTGTGCATAAATAGTCAAAATCAATACTTCATTATTTGCAAAAAACTTGCAGAACCAAAACGGGCCCGGATCGCATCAAAACACATAAAAACTATGATAATTGCACATAATATGGTCTTTTACCTTCATCTAAAAGGATTCCTCGATCATCTGAGATAATGACTTTCTTGTTTGCTTGTAGCTCTCATAGCTACACCGAAGGTGTTGCCCCAAAATCAAAGAGGGAAAGAGATGGAAATACCATTACCTGTGTACCACTTCCTTCCTTGCCTTGTTCTTGCCTTTTGCTTGCCTCTTCAACTGTCACATAAACCAAAGTTCTGATACCATAAAGAAAATACGGGGAAGAGGGAGAGCTTGAGTTTCTTGTTACAAGCAAATATAACACAAGAGAGCACGACACAAGAGAGAGATGGATGGCTGAATTTCCTTCTATCTTCTTTTCTTCTCTACAACCATTAACATAAAGATATAAGAGTACATACTATAAGAATGTGTACAACCATTAACATAAAGAGATAATAGTACATACTATAAGAGAAAGTACTCTCCTACTATAACATACAATGGTGGGTCCATAGTGTGAGCTCCACTACATGAGCTGGTGCTATAACTATGCCATAACTTTAGCACTCCATAGTGGTTGTCACACAACATGTTATCCACTAGCGGCATATCAACCATTATCTCACCAACCGTGCTAGTGGCATAAAGGTAGAAGCTATCACCCAAGCGGGTCATCAATGTCAACAACACTAGTTGGGCTCGATATCTCAACACCATAAGGTCCATATGCTACTCTAGGTGCTATCTTGTTGGGGGTTTTAGCACATAAGAAGGTACTTAAAAAAATTTCTTAGCAAAAATACAAAGGGTATTCCTCAAGGAAGAATCCATGAAGATGGCACTTCACCAATATACCATGTTGCTATGTCCCATGGGCAAGCAATATTCGTTGATTGGCTTGTACACTATGAGGTGGGCTTAGACCTGCCAATGTGTATGAGATATGTATTGAATCTGCTACCTCTAGGAGGCAGTGCCTTTAATGGAGTTGAAATGAAGATACCCACCACGACCAACTTTTGTCTGCCACACTAAGTCCTTCTTTCACTGCATCTAGCAATGTAGGGTCTAGTTGGATTGGTTTTAGAGGTAGAGGCTCTAAAACTTGCTCTCTTAATGACCTCTTTAGAATGTTACGGCTTTGGTTAAGGCCTTTCGAAAGCTTTGAGGTTCCCTCACCGGGTTCTATGATTGGTTCTAGAATCAAGTCATGGATACTTATGCTTATGCAAGGTTAGTGGTTTGTATTCGAGCACTTGCTTAAGGATGGGTTCTAATTTAACCTACACCTTGCTTACAAGATCTTGGCTTTTTCTCTTTTTCTAATACAATTTTGGAGTACTAGTTTCTTTGGAAGGTTTGTGTAATCAATGGGGTTCTTTTCTTTGAGAAGAGCACATTTGAGCGATAGATTACTCGTTGATTCTACAAAGGGAGGCATCTTCGAAGCTCTCGTGTGTTCGAATCACTTTCACTAGTCATGATGTCATTGTCTTTGTTGGCAAAATGATCATGTATTATGTTTTCTCATGTTGTTTAATGTTTTCTTCTAAAATGGAACTCTAGTTCTGGGCATTTAAGGGCTATTGTAGCCTTTGTCACTTGCACCTTCCTTAGGCACTTTGGCTTTGAGGTTGATGCTTAATCTTCTTGCTTCCTTGTTGCCTTGGATGCTTCCTTGTATATTATCTTGGTTTGGATCCTTATGATGGTATTAAGGGGAATTATATGAGGAAGTCCTCCTTATACACTGTCAAAATAGATGTTTCTCCTATCACTAGGGTGACTGGGAAAATACTTGAAAACATGATGTTCAAATTCACACGTGCTTTTATAAGGAATGACATGAGGGTTTAGCACTAGATTTGGGAATAGATTTCGATAACTTAGTGTTACGGCTCTATGAGGACACTCAAAAACACATTGGATACCCTTATAATGGAAACAATGTGAAGAGGTGGCCTACATGACATGTTATTGAAGTCTCTCATCCTTTGTTGCACCATGGATTCAAAACAAGGAGGCATAGACTCATAGCTCTATTGTTCTAGAGTCTTGGAGTTTATGGTAAAGTCATTGAATATTGTTATATTGGCAGAGTTTTGAGAGGAACTAGTTGGGGTGGTGAGGAGCATTTAGAATGGCTAGAAGGTTGGCTGCTTTGGTGCTAGGATCATGGGGGCTGTGGTGCCTAAGTCCACCCTACTAGGCTTTTTTGTATGAATTATGGGTTGTATCATGGTTCCCATAGCACTGGCAATGAGCATAAAACTATTGTTACCTTGGCTTAGCAATGGCCAATCCCTAACCACATCTCTTTGTGGTCTAGCTTGAGCAATTGGCTGGGGTGGGCTTTGGGGCTGGCCTATTTGGTTGAGTAGATTTTTTACCAACTCATCTATTCTCATGTCCTTGACTAGGACTCTAGTTGGTGCTATTTAGGATCCTTTTAGACGATGAGGCTTGCGCCCCCTATCTCTTGGTTTGGGTGGACGACTTCTCATCCAAAATTTCACAACAACTTAGAAAATGGCCACTTTTTGGAGCATGTAAAGTGTGGACGACTTCTCATCCAAAATTTCACAACAACTTAGAAAATGGCCATTTGTAACAAAGGGTTGTAATTTTGTTGTTAAACATGCTATTTTTTAAAAGAAAAATACTATAGCATTAATTGATGGTTTCTCTGTCTCGAGAGACAAACAAGCTATTTTTCTATTAAAAAAAACAACATAGACACCACCTATAAAGATATGTTTCCAAAACTATTTTTCTAACAAAAAAACAACAGACACCACCTACAAATCTATGTTTCCAAAACTTAGCAAAAACATGAGCCTTTTCAATCTCAATCAAATTTGAGACTCTGGCAAAATAACTTTAATGGTTTTGATGCTTTATGCTTTTGTAGGCTGGCCATTCCATGAAAGAGCCAAAAACTTCAAGACATATTAAGATACTAGGCCTACATTCATGCAATCTCCAAAGAAGCTTAATGAATTTATAATCCATGAATAAAACTATACCACATACCAAACAAAAATCAAAACATGCCAAACTTCAGCAAACAATTGTTGCAAACAATTTGAACCACAACTCAAAACAAGTATCTTCACAAACAAAATGACAAGTTTTTTGAAACTAAAAGTATGTGTTAACGTGATCTAAAAAGTCATGATAACTATGCTTGAATGGGATGCTCGTCTTTCTCCTCATTCCTCACCTCCTCTCCCATTGAAGTGATTGTAAGAGTAGTCTTAGTAACTTGTTCCTCGACCTCTAGGCCATCTGGCTTATAATCCACAAGGTCAACTATCTCCCCAACCTGCTCACTAGCTATGGCTCTCCAGATGCAATCAAGAAAACAAGGATTGGATTCCATGCTCTTCATTCCCACCTCTTGGAACTCATTTGGTAACTCCTTGAGAGCTCTCACTCTTTGCTCGATAAATTTTACCTCGAGTGGATTAGATTCCACTGCAATCACATTTCTACCTCTTTTCAATGCAGTGATAGGGTAGCTGTGGTACTAGTCCCCGCAAAGAGATCCATCAACCACTCTCCTTTCATAGAAAGTAAATCAATTAAATCCATCATCAAAAGCTGAGGCTTTTCATATGGATTTATGACTCCTTGTAGACCCGCATTGGTGTGCTTGAACATTTTGCAAATTCTTAGTTGTTTAAAAATAGTTGTGCAATTTGGTTTCATGGCAAATTTGTATGATCCTCTACTTTGCATGCCCAAAGATGAATAAAAACCAATGGTAGCAAACTCAGAAGCTCAAGAAAGATGATCAATATTATAACCATGGATGTCCTACAAAACAAAAGTTAACATCTAAGAAAAGAGCAACACATAATAACACCTTAATGCTAGTATCAAAATTTTCAAAGGTTTTACTCACCATGTCATCATTTGACATGTCACGTTTGAGTCGGTGAAGGCTTTCTATGCTGCAGTACTTTGATCATGGGCATGAAAAAATACTAGTGCCCAAGAGTCACAAGTAGTGACCTTGCTAAAAGCCTCTATGACTTTTTTGTAGGCAGATACTCCGTACTTCACATTGTCGTTGATTGAGTTTGGAGAACAAATCCATAAGGAGCATTTGCAATGGCCAAAGTAAGTGTAAGGACGAGCTGTGACAAAAGTGTCCATGTCTTCAACTCTGCCTTCATGTACACACCAATGAGTTGGAGACTCTACATCATCAAGAATGAAAAGTATGAGACCAGGAGTGATTTCAATGCTTTGGGGCTATTGTCTCCTCCTCGTCTCTAGACAACAACGGGAAAGAAATTGCTCAAAGTCAAGAGGGATTTGCTTGATGGCAACCCGTGGATCTTTGTTCCAATCAAGATGTGAGAGGTGGAAAAAAAAGGTTTGTTAAACAAAACTAAAAGCAAGATGAACAACTCACCGTGTTACCAAATAACAACATGTACTTCTCTAACACTTGGGGTTTGCTTGAGTCTGAATGGTAGAGCACTGTCTCATCCTAATTAGAGCAATTCAACTTTTCAATCATTATTCTCTGCATGTGAAGCATGGGTTTTTGCCTAATAGACAACCAAAGAAATTAGTTGATGAAACAAGTAAAACTTTAAAAAACAAAAGAGTTAATTTAACAAACAAACTTTTCAATTCTTCTCCCATTTGCTCTAGAGAGAGATGCTTCCACTCTTCATGCGTGATGAGAGAACTCTAATGATCAATGTTTTCTCACAAATTCCTTGCAAATGTCTCCACACTATTATCTATTCTTTTCTAATTTAACTATTTTTTATTTTTAATTATTACTAATTACTCTATAATTTATTTAGTTTTTACTATTTTTAATTTATATTTTATAAATTTAATTTAATTTAATATTTATTTTTTAAAATTTAATTTATAGTTTGTCAAGTTCAATCAATTGGATGATTCAAAGAACTAGGAAGAGTTAGATGCCTCCTATAATGTCAATGATAATGTCTATCGTGTGCTACGACATAAGTGTGATCCATGGATAAAGGCTAAGCTGTAGGTTGAAAAAGAAATCTCTCTCTCTGGCCCTCTCTCCCTCTAGCCCTCTCTCTCTCTCTCTCTCTCTCTCTCTCCATCTCTTGTCCTCTCGGTCCCTCTCTCTCTTGTCCCCTCCCCCTCCCTCCCTCCCCCCCCTCTCTCTCTCTCTCTCTCTCTCTCTCTCTCTCTCTCTCTCTCTCTCTCTCTCTCTCTCTCTCTCTCTCTCTCTCTCTCTCTCTCTCGGTCCCTCTCTATCTATCGCCCTCTCTCCCCCTCTCTCTCTTTATCCATCCTCTCTCTATCTGTGGCCCTCTCTCCCCCTCTCTCTCTATCTGTGGCCCTCTCTCCCCCCCCCCCCCTCTCTCTCTCTCTCTCTCTCTCTCTCTCTCTCTCTCTCTCTCTCTCTCGGTCCCTCTCTATCTGTCGCCCTCTCTCCCCCCTCTCTCTTTATCCATCCTCTCTCTTTGTCTGTCTCCCTCTCTCCCCTTCTCTCTCTCTCTCTCTCTCTCTCTCTCTCTCTCTCTCTCTCTCTCTCTCTCTCTCTCTCTCTCTCGTGCACACACACACATACTCTCATGCATACACTCTCTACTTCTCTCTCTCTTTTTCACATGCATGCACACACACACATAGCAACAAGAAGAAAGATGATGAAGAAGAAAACACAGAAGAAGAAGAAGCAGCTTACACGTTAGTTTCAATATTTTGCATTAATTGACATTTAATTTATATTTAATTAAGTAATCAATAATGTGTTAATTAGTTAATTATTGGTTAATTAACTAAATATACAAATCACGAAAAGGGCAGGTTGTTGGTGCACCTGTGTTTGAAACGATGGGGGGTTATAGGGTGTGAGGGCATGACATGGCCCGAGGGGGGGGACACAAGGCGGGGAGGCTTGGGGGGGGGCTGCGGTGCGGGGGATGATGGCATGGCACCGGCGGAGGGGGACATGACATGGCACCAGGGGGCTGCGGGCTGTGAGGGCACAATGCCAGGGGCTTCTAGCTATAAGATCAAATCCGAAATGTCCACTTGAATTGTCATCATGACATGCATGCATAATATGTGAAATATCTTTAGATAATGGAACTCTTTTGAGAACTTTAATCTTCCCTTTTTGATATAACTGCTCTCTCCAAATGATTTAGCTTTTTTGCAAGATTAATTTTCTGCCCCTTTGGCATTCGGATTGAACTTTCCCTATGTGTAATGCCCTAGGACCATTCTACCATGCACCAATAGTTGGCACAAAAAATTTTATTTTTTGATGCAGATTGATGTTATAATGTAGCACAAATGGGCATGGTATTGCCCTACAGCCATAGGGCCATTCTATCAAGCATATTGTAAATGGTATAATGGCCCCACATCCATTCTAAACAAGCACATTAGGTATGATAAAATCTTAAGGCCATTCTATCAATTATATTGTACATGATGGTGGAATGGCTCGAATGGCCCAGGGCCATCCACCATGCACATTGAGGTTTTAATTTAGAACAAATAGGCATGGAATAGCACTAGGGCCATTCTATCAAGCACATTATGGATGGTCGAATGGCCCTAGGGCCATTCTAAAGAACATCGTGCATGGAAGAATGGCCCTAGTGGTTATAGGGTCATTCCACCATAAACAAAACGATATAGAATGGCTCTAGGGCCATTCTACCATGCATAATCTTGATATTTTAGGCATGCAGGGGCTAGAGAATGGCCTTGTGACCATTCTACCATGCACCAATATTTGGCACAGATGGGCATGGTACTCTAGTTTTTCATGTAGATTGATGTTTTAATGTAGCACAAATGGGCATGGTATTGCCCTATGGCCATTCTAACAAGCACATTGTGCATGCTAGAACGGCCTTAAGGCCATTTTATCAAGCACATTGTGCATAGTAGAATGGCCCCAAGTCCATTCTAACAAGAACATTAGGCATGATAAAATGGTCCTAAGGCCATTTTCCCAAATGGGCATGGAATGGTCCCAAGGCCATTCTCTACCCCCTTGTTCATGGTAAAAGACCCTAGGGCCATTCTATACCTTGCATGTATGGAAAATTAAGAATGTGGATGGTAGAATGGTACTAGGGCCATTCTATACCCCCTTATTCATAAAAGACCCTAGGGCCATTCTATACCCCCTTATTCATAAAAGACCCTAGGGCCATTTTAAAGCATAATATGAATGGTAGAATGGCCCTAGGGCCATTCTACCATGAACAAGGGGGTATAGAAGGGCACTTGGGCCATTCTACCATGCATATTCTTAATTTTCCATGCATGTAGGGGATAGAGAATGGCTTAGGACAATTCTACCATGTATCAATAGTTGGCACGAGGGGGTATAGAATGACCCTAGGGCCATTCTACCAGGTAGATTGATGTTTTAATATAGCACAAGTGGGCCCATATGGTAGAATGGCCCTAGGGCCATTCTATTAAGTGCATTGTACATGGTAGAATGGCCCTAGGTCCATTTTAACATGCATAATGGGGTCTAGAATGGTCCTATTTTACCATCTAAATTGATGTTTTAGTTGAGCAGAAGTCAGCATAGAATGGCCCTAGTGCCATTCTAAATCATATTGTGCATGGTATAAGGGCCATTCTACCACATAAACAAGGGATTGGCCATTCTACCGTGTACAATCTTGATATTCCATGCATGCAAAGGTATAGAATGATCATAGGTCATATCTAATTTGTTTAATCTTGATATTCCATGCATGCAAAGGTATAGAATGATCATAGGTCATATCTAATTTGTTTAATCTTGATATTCCATGCATGCAAAGGTATAGAATGATCATAGGTCGTATCTAATTTGTTCAATTTTGTAAGTATGATTGGTTTTTATTTGATTGTATAATTTAACTTTAACTCATTTCAGGTACAAGGATGGCTCCTAAAAATAAAATTACTTTTCCGATAAATGTTGATGGGTTAGTGGTGACTCCAAGAAGTGGTACATAGATTTTCATAATTTACAAGGTCAAAAAATGTGTAGGATGCAGCTTTTTATTTATAGCACAGATGGCAATGAGTCTTTTGAGGATATAGGGAAAATGAGGCTAGTTTCTATTTCTGCTAATTTATTAGCATCCTAATATTGAATGTATTGACATTGAGACATTGGGTGAACTTGCGTTTATGTTCAATGCCCACCACCTCTCCGCATGTATCTCACATTGATGTGTGGTGTACATTTGTACGGCTCCCATTATGAGGAGAATCGAAATGGTATAGGGAATATTACCTAGAATATTCCCTCGGATACTAAGTTCATCATTAGTGGGTGGTGGTTGGTGGGGATGCGTTATGAATACGTGAGCGGTGAGCCGCGTCAATGTAGTGTAGGAGCCCACATCTTGGACGCATCCACCACACTACCTGCAGCGTGTACTCTGCGCTGGCACCTCAACTAAAGACAACGATCTCCAGCGCTACCGGCTTTAAAGGTGACCTCCCAGCAAAACCCAACCAGCCTCTCAGTCAACGCTAGCCATACATGCAGCCCTCCTCAGAGGCGATTACCTTCATAGCAGACTCCACACTCCACACTAGTCACCAAGCAAAGCGACCCTCCTCTTCTTTGCTAGCAGTCACTGCCAGCACACAAAATAGCTTCCCGGCGTCTTCACGAAGGCGACTTCTCCAGCCTTGCCTACGCACACCAGAGGCCGTCTTCACTACCAGCCATGCCGTCTTTGTTCTCTCTGCCTGCAGTCGCCACCCACCGCTCTTCACACTGTCGCCGGCCAACCGTCTCCGCAGCGGCTTCTCTCTCCTCGTCGCTAGCTGTCCCCCGTTCAGTCAGCTTTGCGCCAGCTTCACTTCCCTTGCGCCTGTGGTGGCTGCGCCTCACACCAGTAGACGTGCTACCCTGCTTCCTCTGCTTTACTGCCAACTCCCCTTGCAGCAAAACAGCGTACCCTCCTGCTCTTTCACGACCCGCCTCTCTGTAGAGCCACCCGCCATACTGATACATTCCCACTTCATCTGGGGGATGTCCAATGGATGTAACTTCCCAGGCATTTTTACTCTCTCAACTTTGACTTTCTGGCATGTTAGACATTGACGTACATGATTCAGTACATCCTTTTTCAGACCAGGCCAAAAGAAGCTTTTCTTTACAGACATGTAGGTTTTGATGAAACCTGGATGTCCTGCTATAAGGCTATCATGAGCTTCATTCAGAATTTGGTCCTTGGTTCCCTCATCATTGGGAATGCATAGCCTGCGATTATAATACATAATGCCATCATCTAGGCTATACCCTTAAACTCTGTTCAACTCCTGTGGAGTATCTCTTGTTTGGTATAATCAAAATTTTAAAATTCTCTCCAATCTCTCTATTGCAGTCTAGTGTACTTTCTCTTGTTGTATCTGTTTTCGCTATGCCATATTCTTATAGAACTATTGTATCAACTTGCTCCTCATGTATATGCCAAGGATTGCATGGTAGTAGACTAAGAGGACACTATGTTCTCTAGAGGGTGGTGGAAGCTAGATGTGGATAATCCCTCTGATATCATTGGTGATATGCTACAAGATGCAATTATGGAAGCATTGAAAAAGAGAGTGGCAAAGCCCCGTACAAATGTGTATGGTGCTGCATCAAGATCAAAGAAGGCAAGATCTTCTCCACGAGGAGAGGCCAATATTTTTGATGTGGATAAACATCCTGCTACATCGGAAGCTAGAGGTTCTCAACAGGTGCCTTCCTTAAACTTGAAGATTATGAACCTCAAAGCTTTGGCAAAGAAGACTAGAAAGGTGAAGGATTCACCTCTGGTCGATATGGATAAGTATGAAAAATAATTTCCTCTTGGTTTGTACACACTGAGTTTGAAATCCCAGTGTGTTAAAGTGTCTGCACAAGCACCCAAACAATATATATGTCTCCCATTGGACAAGAAGGATGTGACAAAAATGGTGAATTAGTATATTGATCGTGCAAATAATCCTTCGTCTTGTGCATACTTTTGATGCCAAGAGGATTGGCAAAAAGGGGGGAAGCCATTGATTGAAGCAGAGGTGGTAAAGGAAAAGGTCTAATGATTATTGGATCATAAATGGCCAACATTCCATTTATGCTGCCAAGGTCTTGTTAAGGAATCAATTACTCGATGATATGCTTTACTTGAGGAATATTTATGCAAATCTGAAGGCTCGTATTGTGGTTGATGCACCCCTAGAAGCTTGCATGGATATCTCAAAGTAGTGTTTAAGCAACAATCCTACAATGATATACTCAAGCATTTGAGGGTCCAATGGGAATTCTACCACAAACCCTCAAGGTCGGCAACTGGAGTTGTAAGGGGACATGTAATCTCACTCAGATTGGGATGTAAGTTATTATTTCTTATGTTTCCTTACTTATTGAAATACTTTTAGATACATTAGACTTTGAACTTTCTTGTTGTTTACTTTGTGCTCATTCGTATTTGTAGAAATTTATTGAGGGTGCAGAAACATCTATGGGTGCCTACTTTGCATAGAAGCAGTCACATATGGTTGCATTTCTAGATGAGGTCTTCATTTCTCTAACAAGCTATACACATATTTAGACTATACACAATAATTAATTAATCGAGATCTAATGAGCTCAATTAATTAATCAAGGTTCTAAGGTTTAAACCACCATCACTTATTCATCGTAGATTAATTTGTCTACTTTGTAGCTTTAGATCGATCATTGCATACAAGGTGAATCTCTCTCTCTCTCTCTCTCTCTCTCTCTCTCTCTCTCTCTCTCTCTCTCTCTCTCTCTCTCTCTCTCTCTCCCTCTCTCGTGGTAGAGGCCATAGCCTCAAAATGGCCATAACCTATTTCCATTTTATTCCCACCTAAGGGCGGTTAAGGAAGGATCCAGAGAAATCTTAAGAATTTGATTTTTTTAAACCTCCCATCTCCACACCTTAGACTCTAAGGCCACATCCCATTTCTCACTCCTAAGGTTATTCCACCTCAATAAATTAATTAATCGCCAAACAAAATTTGGCACCCATAGGCACAATTGAAGGGAGAAAACCCAACCCTTCTCTTTTTAGATGCTTGGGAGGGCTAGAAAATGAGGAGGTGAAGATCATACAGTAAGAACTAAAGTCAAGAGGAGTCATTTTTCTTTCCAAGGGTACTAATGACAAGGACAAGATTGACATGGCTGAGCATGTAATGTTAATGATGCAAGATAAGGTTATCCAAGAGGAGTTACTTATCAAGTTCAATAAATTGGATGATTCAAAGAACTAGGAAGAGTTGGATGCCTCCTATAATGTCAATGATAATGTCTATCGTGTGCTACAACATAAGTGTGATCCATGGATAAAGGCTAAGTTGTAGGTCGAAAAAGAAATCCCAAAGTTTTCATTAGATGTAAAAAACTACATATAATGGATTATCATTGTAAAGAACTACATCCTTGGCATGTTCCCATGGTGAGCTTGGAGATGGAGGGCGAGTTGTTTTTGGCTCGATACTTCAGCAATCCAATACTGACTGGATTATGTGTTTTGGATAGCACAAAGGGTTCTACAAGGGAGATGCAATTCCAACTATTGAATGACATCATGGCTATCACTAGTGGTACAAGTCTTTCACATTATGTTTTTCTTACATTCTGAAGATCTACAAATGTTCTGTGTCTACAAGATGCCTTACACAAAGGTACATGGATGGCACAAAATATTTTTTGGCACAATAGATTTTGTGAGCGATGCACCATGTGTACTAGTGCAGTCTAGCTCTTTAGTGTGCTTATTTACTTGAGCAAGAAAGATACTTTTGAAGGCTACAATGAGTTTGTTGGCTCAGGGGATCGTGTCTCGGATGCAGATCTTTTAAATATAAACTATGAGATCGTGAAAGATTTGGATGCCAAAAGTTTTTTATAGTACAAGAAGGCCATTGTCATCAATTGGTGTATTAGATTATATTGCATGTAGGATCTTGTGTTGATTGTGATGCTTTCAATAATGGCTTTGTGTTAAGATACACACTTAAAGAAAGTAGAGATGTAATATGCGTAGTTAACAGTGCTCAAGAAAGTAAATAGGTGCAATCCAAATGAAGGCACAGTGACCTTATATCTAGAGAAGGGTATTAATGAGGCCCCAGGTGGAAAGTCTGTAGTGAATTGATTCAACAGCTTTGATTTTGTGGAAAATTCTATAGTGAATTGGTCAACACCTTTGATTTTGTGGAAAAGTCATATAATTGGAATAGGTAGACCTTTTCCATGCACAATCTCAAAAGGTGCACGACTAATAGCCGAATGAGGAGTATTGTTGTAAGCAAATTGGAGATGATGAAAGCACTTATGACATGAATTAGGTTGTTGGGCAACATAGGCTCTAAGTGGATCCAAGATAGTGCTATTAATAACTTTAATCAATTTATTCATTTTCGGATGGAAAGATGTAGAAAAGTCTATCTTAGTATCTAAGTTGAAGAAAAGAGCAATCCAAAAATTATTACAGAATCTGCATGAAATAATGACTTTTGATGATAAACAATGATGCATAAAGATCTACTTGATATACATGTTCGCAGCTTGGTGAGAAGTCAAAGTCTTCTTACAAGGTAAAAAAATAGGCTTGCTTACTCAAACGGTCCACAGATCATATCATTAATGACCAGATGTAATAGGCAAACCCATCTAATGAAATCCATAGATATTTGTTCCCAAGTGTCATTAGGGATTGGTAGAGATGTGAGAAGTCCTTGGGTCTAGAGCCATTCTACCATGCATTTTATTGTTCTATATTATAAGAGGGTATAAAATGGCCCTAGGGCCATTCTAAATGCCCATTAAGGCCATTCTAAATGCCCGTTAGGGCCATTCTACCATGCACAATGTTGTTCTAGTGCAACACAATGGTTATTCTAGGGTCATTCTACCACACACCCTAGTATTCTAGTCTAGCACTAGAAGTTTTAGAATAAAATTCTACCACTCACAATGTTATTCTATTGAGGACAAGGGTTATAAAATGGCACTAGGGCTATTTTACCATGTAGCCTAATGTTATAGTCTTGAACAAGAGGTTCAATAATGGTCCTGGGGCTATTATAAAATTGTTTTAGGGCCATTCTACCATGCACTATGTTGTTTTAGTGTAGCATAAGTTGGTCTAGAATGTCCCTAGAGCCATTTTATCATTCACCCTATTGTTCTATAGAGCCATTCTAGCATAAGGTGGTCTAGAATGGCCCTAGAGACATTCTACCATTCACCCTATTGTTCTATGGCATAATTGTATCTAGAGCCATTCTACCATTCACCCTATTGTTCTATAGCATGATTGAATCTAAAATGGCCCTAGGGCCATTCTAGAATGAATCCTCTATTACTAGTCTAGCACAAGGCTGTTGCACAAGAATTGTAGAATGGCCCTAGGGCCATTCTAGAATGAATCCTTTTTTACTAGTCTAGCACAAGGCTGTTGCACAAGAATTGTAGAATGGCCCTAGGGCCATTCTACCATACACAATGTTGTATCTACCATGCATTTTATTATTATATATCAAAAGAGAGTATAGAATGGCTCTAGGGCCATTCTATATGCACACTATCACAAGAGGCTATAGAATGGGCCTAGGGCCAGTCTACACCCTAGTATTCTAGTCTAGCACTAGATGTTATAGAATGGGAGAGGTCATAAAATGCCCTTAGGGTATACCTACTATGTATCCTATTGTTCTATAGCACAAGAGGGTATGGAATGGAACTAGGATCATTCCATGTTTCTAACGTACTTTTAAATATGTTTTGGTTTCGACTGATAGCATTAGTAGTTGGGGTGGCATGGGCTTCATCGTTTTTTATTTCTAACGACACTTGTACTGCTTATTGTGGACTTAGACAATCAGATAGGTCTATTAAAATTCATGCATTGCACGATATGTGAGAAAGGATGATCCTCTTGTTACACCCATCTCCCCTATTCTAATTGATGAGATGTTTGAGATAAGTAGTGTAGCATTTATGCTCCATGCCTCAACTATACAAGAAGTAGGTCTTGGGCTATTTGTGCACACTCCACTATGGAGAAGATAAGTATTGTCTCGATGATTGAAAGGAGTTGTCCAAGGTATATACAAGGGATTTGAAGTACTCATTTCAAGAGGACCCAAAGGTAGATTATGCAGATGATTTGGTGTATATTGTTGTGTGGCATGAACATGAGACCAAATGTATGTTACACTCTTGTCCCATACTTACCACCTTGGTGTACAACAACCATAAATGTCAATTCAGCTAAGTATGGCTACATATGTGTTGAAACCTTATGCGACATTCATGTTGGGGAAGAGCTATTTGCTAACTACTACGAGTTTCTTTGACATTATGTACATTATACATTGATGATTGAAAGATTACGTCTCTTCTATGTTGTCATATTAGCTCTTGCCATTTATCCAATAAGTTATAAAAGGAATGCATATTTCATTGGGCCAATCTCTCGACAAATTAAGAATCATGTTAGGGCCGTGTCTTGTGTGTTTACTATCCCATAAGGGTATAGAATAACCCTAAGGCCATTCTTCCATTCACATTGTTTTAATGTGATGTCACTATAGTTTTTTTGTGAGAATGTAGTGTCACTAGAGTTTTAATGTCGTAATTGATATGAACATTATAAGGATTTGAATTAAGTAGGAACCTCTGATATTCATGAGGAAAGAGCATTAGCTTCACTGATATTCCTAGGAGTCAGTTATTAGGCGATAATGAGAGTTGTACAAGATAAAACATATCTTGGAAAGCAATGCTCACTGTGGTGTTGGATTTGAATGGATTACTATTGAAGCATGTTATTTAGCCATAACCATTGCATCAATCCACTATGTATGCTCCAAACAGCAGATAGCTCCAAATGGATATCTTATACTATGACCTGGATGTATAAAAAAATTTTAGACCCTTTTAGAAAGATTTAATGTTGGGATCTAGTCAACTATAATGGAGGATAATGCTTTTCAAATGGTGAGAGGTTTGCTAAAGAAAGTTGGGAAAATACTTCCTTTTTTTGTCATTTGGGATTAAGAGGCTTGTTACACTTATAAGAACAAGAACTATTTAGGCTAGATAGCCTAGGTGTCGAGGCAATGTTAAGCCATTGGAGAGAATGTCCAAAGCCTTTGAATGTGATCCTAGGAAGACAGTTCTTGTTGATGAATCTCCATATAAAGGTTGTGTTACTCCCGTTAATAACTGCATTTTCCCATCCAAGTTTGATATAGATAAGAAGGATGACAACATTCTTATGGGGGAATTATTACCTTAATGATGATAAGGATGTACGTAGTGTCATTGGCTTTAACTACATTATGGCCAGCTCCTCCCAGTGTCAAATGACCATGAATTATTTAACCTTATTAGTGATGTTATTGACAATTGAAAAGAGTATAATTTGGAATGGTCACAAAACAGGTTCAACATAGGTGGAATTCCTCTTGTGAAGCAATTACAAGGCATTTCTAAGGGTAATATAGAAGCATTGGTTGATACAAGTGGTAGGAGAGGTGATAAAGGAGTATTGGTTCATCACAACACAAAGGAGATGAGATATGAGATATCTTGAAGAAAGAAGGTACACACATTTCTAGCATGAATCCAACAAAATTGATTTCACTAGCTAAAAGATTGGGTTGCAAAGGAGGAACTAACTTGAAGGCTCCGTCTGTGAAGACATTTGTAAATAAATCACTAATTGACCATGGTCTCCTAAATATCAAGTAACACAAAGGTACCACTCTATTTGAAATTTCCACTATAATAATACACAATTGTTTATAAGGAATCTGCATTCTAACTGAAGCAACTTATTTCGTGCAGGTTTTTCTAGGCTGTATGAATTGTGGAAAGAGCTGCTCTTAAAATGATAATGTCATGCATTGGACTGAGAACTTTGAACCAAGATAGTACTTGGAAGTTTAGAAGTACATGTAAAGAAATATATAGATGTAAACACTCTTTGATAATGTTTGTAAGGTGTTTTTCTAGAGGGAGGAAATCCTTATGTACTCCTAATATGAGACGATAGTTTTCAATGTAGCTTGCTAGTCTCTTAATAAATTTATTAAAGTTTATGTTCATGACAACCTTAAATCTTTATGGTGGCAAGAGTTTTCTTAAACTTTATTTGTTAAGGAAACCCTACCCTAACGTGTCATGGAAAGTTGCCTATCCACTGAGCTTGAGCTATGCTCAAGAGCTCCACCGTAGCCGCTCTCCTCTGGCACTCGTTGTCACCTCGAGGCGATTTCTCGTACAACCTCTCTCGTGAAGATCGTGTGGGATCTCCATGGGAGACGATCACATTGGTAGCCTAACCACTCAAGTAAGAAAGAGAGAGAGAGAGAGAGAGAGAGGAAGAAAGAGGAAAGCAAGAGAAAACGAGTGATTAGCACTAATCACTCCCAACCCTAACCCTAAGCACACCACACATGCTAGATTAGTGTTGCAGAAGCAGGTTTTATTGATATTTTGAGTCTTAGATACCTTGAAGCATATCCGTATCCATACCTCAAACCATTAAAAGCAAAATTCTAAGAAAACCTCTATGTATGAACACACCACATAATACACCTTATCTTTCACCTCTACAATGTGCATATACTTAGCCCAATCTGGCATCAAATCACTATGTTGTGTTGAAATTAGGGCATTGTGATGAGCTATGGTGGATCAAACACTAGAATCAACATCATTAACAAAGTGATTAGTAAATAATTAACATGTAATTAGGGTAATTAACAAATAGATTAATGTAAGCATGGATACTCAAAAACTAGCTAGTTCTCATTTGGGCAATGCCTCAATTTATAGAGCTTACATCCAAGCATCAAATCCCACTGATTTCTCCATGATTCACTCCACCTCTTTTCCTTGATTCTCTCCACCTCTTCACTTTTCCCAGAATATCTCCACACTTCCCAGAATATCTCCACACTTCCTAAATCTTGTCATGCTATCCTTTATTCTCTCCCAGTAGATTCTTCTCACCTTTTCACAGGTTCTTTCACATTTACACATCCTCTTTTACAACCTCTAACCAAGGGCTTGTTCCCGCACACACCCTATTCACTTGTATTTTCAACATGTTGCATTTTAACTGACTTGAGTAGCATACCTTCTATATCCAAGATAAGTACTCTCCTTAGTTTTTTTTAAAGGCATGCTTGGTAGTAGTGGACGTGGCTGTCATTGATGATGTCCTAAAGTGCTTGGTTGGTGACGTGGCTATCACATTGATGATGTCCTAAAGTGCTTGGTTGGTGATGTGGCTGTCATTGTTGATGTCCTAAAGTGCTTGGTTGGTGACGTAGGGGTGGGTGTTAAATCCACTCTAGCAATAACACATTGGGTGATGTGAACAATTTCTCTTAAAATTCTCTCCTTGTTGTGGCTCTAAAATTAAAAAATGCAAACATAATATTGTCATTCTTACATTGGATGCAACTAGATGCAACTAGATAATAATAACAATTTCTTGAAGAGTCTATAAAATAGGATACATGTTTCTATTATATTACATTAAACCTTTTGTAAACAGCTCTTATATTTAAATCAAAGGAGCCCCCTTAGAGTAGGATATACTCTGACTTAGGATCCACTCCAACAAAATATGATAAAAGTGCAATAATGTTAACCACATGTTGGTTAACCACATGTTGGTTAACACATTCCACGAATACTATGTCCCCACACTTATGTAATGGGTGCCCGTGCTATATTGTAAATCCCATCATTTGATGAGGGAAACACCCTAAAGATGCCCCCAAGTATTGAGATTCAAAGGATAGATAAGAGGATCTTGGTCAGTTGGCCAAACCATAGAGAAAAGTGAAAGATCCCTGCCCCTCCGCGCAACGAATTTCGGGGTGCTAGCAGTGAAAGTAACACTTCTTGCATAGGGCAGAACCTCTCACTAGAGGCCTCGTCCACGGATATCCGGACAAGATACTAATCCCTCGGTTCTTCCAAAATCGAACCATTCCTCCAAGATATTTTATTCTAACGTAGTCAAGGTCATCACTAACCAAACTGATCCGACCAAACCCATAAGTCTCATGGTCAGATCAAGGAAGAGTCTTGCACTTGGATCATAGAGTCCAATGCTTTTCTCCTCATCAAGAGGCATAGCGGTTGATTCTTTTCCATAGAACAAGGGTTATCCGGGATTTATTTCAATTATCGTAATTTAACAGAATTGAGTCTCATTTTAGGGATCCATCAGTCCAACCTAACCCCATCCAATCCCATGGGTTAGCCAACCGCCCAACCACTGTAGTGATAGGATCCATTTAGAAATTTGGTTATGTTTTACCTCGGGTGCCAGGGAAAAGAGTTTCCAGGCCCCCTAGCCGGTGCTTCAAGCAAACTTCAAGATAGTCACACCACTTACACACCCATATGAAATTGCCTGTTTCACAGATTCATTCAGCTGTCTTTAAAATAATATTTTAATGAAACCATAGTATCACTGATCATAATCCTCCAAAATATCTAACTTGAATTCTAATTCTAGTCATTTCTTCATCGGTGTACCTATGGCATCATTGGCAACTAGAACGCTCACCACCTGTTCACTCAGGGACCTTTTCAATAGTTCCTAGCTCATAGTACCCAACAATATGATCACATAAGAAAATCCAGATGGACTCTCCATTGAAGATCAGCAAGATCAACCAACAGATCCATATAAAAGAGCCACGAACTCATCCATTGAGGACCAACAAGGACAATCAACCAGAT
Source organism: Cibotium barometz (assembly GCF_041138505.1). Taxonomy (NCBI): domain Eukaryota; kingdom Viridiplantae; phylum Streptophyta; class Polypodiopsida; order Cyatheales; family Cibotiaceae; genus Cibotium; species Cibotium barometz. The sequence continues at coordinate 48,036,987 of NC_141057.1, read as the reverse complement.
CCATGCCCGAGTTCAGAAAACAACTCTAACACCTTGTTCCATTTTTCTTCCCCGATGCACGTGTGGGTATCTTTGGGCGACCCAAAGCCCAAAGCATGGTATGGTCAGCACCCTCTACCTTCCCAGGTCACTTAGCGCTTCACTCATAGGCCGCTTCCTTGGTCCCTCATCCACCGTACCGGAAGCTCACCATTTAAATCGAACCGAGGCTGGTCAAGTCCACAATATTTTCATATTCTTTTGAGTAAAAGATTCATGGGATTTACAAAAATCGATTCTACCCATATTTTCCAATAAAATTAATAATGCCTAAAATTTCACTTTTGATAAATACTCATAATTTGAACTATGCCAAAAATCCCTCTTTTACCATTTAATTGGGTCTCAAATATCATGGGAATTCCTCTTTTGCATAAAAATAAATTTACCAAAATTTACTCTTTTCTCATAATCAATTAATTATGCATAATTATAAAAAAATTATTTCTCATGAATATGATGAAAATCATTCTTTTTGCATAGGATGTCCAATCCTAGAATATGGTAGGAAGTCCTCTTTTAGCATTATGCATAAAAATAAGATATGTATTATTTTCTAAAAATTTTACCATAACTTTGTTGCTATTACTAATAATTCTCAATTTTTTTCTAAAGAATAAAAGCTTGTAATGAAAATATGATAGTAGTTCCTCTTTTATGCTTAAAATAAAACTATGAATTTAAATCACAATTTTAACCATAATCATAAACTTAATTATGGTTATATCCCACTAGATTAAGCTCATTCCATTATTTCTCTTTTCCCAAATTGATAGGATAATCTATTTCTGATTTAGAATCAATCAAAGTAGTTTTTAACTACTTTGATTGATAGGATAATCTATTTCTGATTTAGAATCAATCAAAGTAGTTTTTAACTACTTATAAATAATCTAAAAGAAATAACCATTATTTTGTTAACACAAAATCATAAAAATATCATTTTCTTAGTCTCTACCTTAACAAGCCTAGAGTTTAGCTTTGAATTAAGAGACTATCATTGAGAAGCATCCTTTTTCAAGGGATTTAGCCATAAAGATGGCTATTCTTTTAGAGAGAGAGATTTACTTAAAGAAAGCATTACAAATAAGCATAAATATTAACTTTCTCTTAGTTAAGCATTAAGACTTTAAGGGAAAGCTTGATTTGAATTAAAACAATTATTTAGAAAGCTTCTCAAGCTTGAGAGGGGTTGAGAAGAAGAAAGTCATTGAGATAAATTAGAAAAAAAACCATAAAATTTGATTTTACCTCCAAGTTTGGCTTGATCCTCTATTATCATTGAAGCTCCCGACCAATCAATTGGTCCACCAAGAGGAGAAGAGCAACTCCAAGAGTTGTTATAGAGAGAGAGAGAGCTCCAAGCTCCCAAGAGAGAGGAAAATTTAAAGGATAATAAAAAATATGATTATTTTAATATAATACCGGCATAGTATAGCTCCAATATTTTATTACAAATGATTGAGGGTCTATTTATAGGTGAGGGAGGCCACTAACCAAGTCCAACTGGGTTCTAGAATTTTCCAGGTTCAGCTTGACTCAATTTGGATAAGATTTGGACCACTTTGGCTCCCTTTTTGATTTGGTTTGATCCACGAGAGAGGAGAGATAAAAATATCACAATTTTTTTGAATTAAAAACCCTTCCACACATGTGAAAGAGGCGCCTACCTCAAGAGTCCCCCTTTCCTTACCAAGGTGTCAAAATGCATCATTATTTCAAAATATCTCATTTTTTTAGAAATATCTCATAACTTTTAACTAATAAACCTTGTACTCAGTCAACTCTTCATCTTATGTGAGCATTTACTCATTTTTGGGTATTTTCTTTTATTCTTTGGATTTATCTCATCCCAACACTTGGATTAATCCAATTGGCCCATTGGAACCTTAATTGGACCATAATCTTTTTTTTTAATGTAGACCCTTAGGCTAAGGTTCCTTATACTATTTTCAATTAATTCCTAATGCACATTAGAAATTTCATTTTGAACTTATGTTTCAGGGGAAACCATTTTAGACACTAGGAGGATTTTTATATCCAAAGATATCTCAATTTTGGATTATCTCTCTCTAGACATTTTCTCTCTCTCTAGGCCAAAACAGGGTAAAACAAGATCTTTCTTTTATTTCAGAGGGGAATAATTGCAAAAATAGAAGGGGAGGTTCTTACACCTTTACAACTCAAAACCTAGAGGAAGGAATCTTACAAAAAGCCTTGTAACTATGTTGTGGGCGTCTCAAGTCACTTACTCCCAGGTGGCGGCCTAGTGGGAAAAGGCATGGAATTATAAAAGCCAATTTCTCATGCTTGTAACTCATTCTCACATTTTTGCAATAGAAGTGGAGTGTTCTCTCTCTCTTGTTACCATATTATACTAGTGATGTGTGTGAACACACTTAGGACCGCCGGGGCACTTTTTTCCTCACTAGGAGGTTTTTTCCCCCGTGCATTGTATATACGCCCATTATCTTCTAGGGCTTGTAATCTTTCATTTTTGGCACTCATAATACACTACTGTGTTGTGCTCAATCTTCCTCATCTTCTTGAAGTTGTGTGTGCATTCCTGCAACCCTAATTCCAACAATTGGTATCAGAGCAGGCTTCCTCCTCCCGGGCAGCATCACCGGCACCTGCCGCTTCATCTCCTCCGATTGCAACGAGGTTTCACGAGCGTCTGCAGGTTAGTGTATGCCGTGGGAGAGCCCGTAGGGCTTGTTTGTTTCAGAATTTTGATCTGAAGTCATTTCGCCCTCCGTTTTTGCATTCCAAGTACTGCGCAGGCAAAATCGTCCTACTGTGCAGATTTTCTGTCAAGATTAAAATCTGCAGGACAGGTGCCCATTCGTCTGTTTTGGGCTGTGCTACATAGCACAGGTCGATTTTATACAGGTTTACCTCTTACAGACAGCATTTACATCTAGTAGTACAGTCATTGGCCATGGCTGACAACAATGATGTATTCCGCATGTTGGCTGCTGAGGATAAGTTGGATGGCACCAATTATCCATTGTGGGCATATATGATGCGACATGTATTGGTAGCAAAGGGGTTATGGAACATTGTGCAGGGTATTGATGCACGTCCTATTGTGGCTGGGAATGCTGCAAACACATCAGAAACAGGTACTGTTGATGATGGTGCAGGCACAAGTGCTGTTGCAGCTGTTCGAGAACCACCACTTTCAGCAGAGCAGATTCGTTGGGATGGTAGAGATGCGCAGGCTCATGCCTTGATTGCGCTGTCTGTCAAACGTACCATTATCCCACATATTCGCTCCTGCAGGACTTCTAAGGATGCTTGGGATGTACTTGCCACATTGTATCAGGCAAGAAATGAGGCTCGTGTTGCTTACCTCCGAAAACAGTTGGAGAATGAGCATATGAACGAAGGTGATTCTATGGATAGCTTTTTGACAAAGATCAAGGATTTCAAAGAGCAGCTCATTTCTGCAGATGAAATCCTGTCAGACAGTTCACTTGTGCAGACTGTTTTGAATGGTCTACCAGATTCTTATCAGGGTTTTGCTTCCACTCTTCGCTTGATGATGAAAGGCAATCCCAATGCCTTATCATTTGAGGAGTTAGTTTCTGTTTTGCTGCAAGAAGACCAGTCAAGGCAAAACAGGAATAATATGCGTGTCGCAGATCAAGCTTTCGTTGCTAGTCAGAGAAGCGGGAAAGGTAAAGCTGGCTTTTCTTCTAGTAAGCAGAAATCTGCAAATGCTGCGCAACCAAAGAAGGAAGACAAAGATGAGAAGAAGGGTGACAAACAGAAGACATTTTGCAAGTACTGTAAGGGAAATGATCATGTCATCAAAGCGTGTCCTAAGCTGGCTGCGAAAGAGGCTAAGAAGAAAGAGGCTGGTATGGCTGTTGCAGATGCCTCTCCTTCTAACAATGAATCTGCTAATGTTGTGCTAGATACAGAATGGGCATTCAATGCGCAGTGCAGTTATGACCCATCTTTGCATGACACATGTATGTCTGCAGTAGATTCAGATGTATGGTACTTTGACAGTGGTGCCACTAAGCATATCACCTCGCAGCGCAGTTTATTCACTTTCCTTGAGTCTGCTCCCACAGGGAATACTGTCACTTGTGCCAATAACTCCTCTTATCCCGTTAAAGGAGTTGGACAGATTGTGCTGAATGTTGCAAATGGCAACACCTTTACACTTTTTGATGCATTGTATGTGCCAGGGATCAAAAAGAATCTGCTGTCAGTCTCCGCATTTGCCAAAACAGGTTTGGTTGTAAAATTTGTGGATGACAGATGTACTGTTCATGATCTCTCTTGTGGTGACATCATTGTAGCATCTGGTTCACTATGTCGAGGGCTGTATAAGCTCAATATGGATGGCAAATGTGTAGAGGATTCAGCATGTGCTATTATGGATACGCAGGCTATTTCAAATGCAAAACTGTGGCATGCACGTTTTGGTCATCTGAATTTTGCAAGTTTGCTGCGCCTGCAGAAATCTGAAATGGTGTCTTCTTTGCCTAAGCTTGAGGCACCTGTCAAGCATGTTTGTGAGGGCTGCATATTGGGTAAAATGCAGCGTGCTTCCTTTCCCAAAGATGGATCAGTGAGAGCTGAACGCAGATTGCAGCTTGTTCACAGTGATGTTTGTGGACCCATGCAAACTCCATCATTTGGAAACTACCTTTACTTCGTGACTTTCATTGATGACTTTACCAGGCATGCATGGGTATATCCTTTGAAGGCAAAGTCCGAAGTGTTTTTGTGCTTCAAACAGTTTTTGGTTATGGCTGAAAATGTGTCAGAAAGTAAGATGGGCACCCTCCGTTCAGATCGAGGGGGGGAGTATATGTCTTCAGAATTTAATGCATTTCTGGCTGAGCGTGGGATAAAACACCAATGTACAGTGCCGTATACACCACAGCAAAATGGTGTGGCTGAGAGAAAAAACAGGTCTCTCATGGAAATGGCAAGATGTATGGTTAAGAGTCAAAGTCTACCACATGGTTTTTGGCTTGAGGCTGTCATGTGTGCCACTTATGTACTAAACAGGTGTCCCACCAAAGCATTACAGGTTGTCACTCCATATGAGGCTTGGCATGGCCGCAAGCCATCTGTTGGCCATTTACGTGTTTTTGGTTGCCTGGCATATGCATTAGTGCCTGTGCAACATCGCAGAAAATTGGATGACAAAGCTGTCAAATGTATTTTTGTTGGATATAGTGCTGAGAGCAAAGGCTATCGTTTGTATCATCCACAGACAAAGCGCATTTTGGTTAGCCGTGATGTTATATTTGTGGAAGATGCAGTTCAGCCCTTGGTTTCATGTACTAAGGAGACAGATATCAGCTCACGTGATGTCTATGATACATTGTTGCCTCTTTTCAGTGGTGCACAGTCAAGTGCAATACCTCATGAGGCAGTTTTTCAGCCTATGCAGGTTTTAAATGATGGCACAGATCAGCCTATATCTGATGCAGATGTGCATGATGCACTTGAGGATGAGAGACAAGAGATTGAGGGCTCTAGGAATATGCCTAGATGGCTGGTGCAGACTTTGCGTGACAGCAAGTTGGATGCCCCTTTGTCTAGTCGCACTCGTTCTGGCTCTCATGGTGCCTCTTATGCGTCAGATTGTTATGCATTGGCTGTTTCTAGTATGTGCGATGAAAGTGAGCCTGTTTCATTTGATGAGGCACAAAGTTCAGAAAATTGGATGGCTGCTGTGCAAGCAGAATACGATGCTATTATGAAGAATGGTACATGGTCTTTATGTGACTTGCCCCCTGGCAAGAAGGCCATTGGCACTAAGTGGGTATACAAATTGAAGCGTAAGCCTGATGGCACAGTGGATCGCCATAAGGCTAGGCTTGTTGCAAAAGGTTATGCTCAAGAGAAGGGCATTGATTTTGATGAGACTTTTGCTCCCACATGTCGTATGACCACTGTTCGTAGCATCTGTGCATTAGCAGCTCATAATGGTTGGAATGTACATCAGCTGGACATAAAGACTGCGTTCTTAAATGGAGATTTGCATGAGGAGGTGTATGTATCGCAGCCTCGTGGTTTTGTTCAAAGAGGGCAGGAAAACAAAGTGTGCAGGTTAAAAAAGGCTTTATATGGTTTAAAGCAAGCTCCACGAGCTTGGTATGAAAAAATACATGCATATTTGACTGCACATGGGTTTCAGAATAGTCCAACAGAAAGCACTTTGTATGTTAAACGTGTGGATGGTGTACATCTAATCATTGCTCTCTATGTCGATGACATGCTGCTCACAGGACCAAATGAGAGTCATATTGCTGATTTTAAGGCTGATTTGAATGCCTCTTTTGAGATGTCAGATTTGGGGCATTTGCATCATTATTTGGGGATACAATTTAAGCAGTGTGATGGAGGTATTGCTTTGTGTCAGACAAAGTATATTGAAACATTGTTGCGGAGATTTGGCCTTGAAGACTGCAAGCCTATTGCTACTCCAATGGAGACAGGTTTGAAGTTGAGTCTTCATGATGCTGGAGATCACTTTGATGTCACACTCTATCAAACAGCTGTTGGTTGCCTCATTTATGTATGCATTACGAGGCCAGACATTCAGTTTGCAGTCTCACAGGTGAGCAGATTTATGCATAGCCCAGGCATTAAGCATTGGCAGGCAGTGAAGCGTATCTTTCGCTATTTGAGTGGTACTCGGCATCTTGGGTTGTTTTATCCCAAGGGGGGATCATTGCCGCCAGATTTACATGCTTTTTCAGATTCTGACTGGGCTGGTTGTTATGACACACGCGTGTCCACGAGTGGTTTTTGCTTCATGCTTGGAAGCTCATGCATATCATGGTTGAGCAAGAAGCAGCCTACTGTGGCCACTTCTAGTTGTGAAGCTGAGTACAAGGCAGCTTTCACAGCTACGGTTGAGTGTGTGTGGCTCAGACGCCTTATGGCTGATTTGGGTGTTGGGCAGCCATCTGCCACCACCATCTTCACTGACAGTCAGAGCGCATTGGCAGTTGCGCGGAACCCAGTGTTCCATGCTCGTACGAAGCACATTGAGGTGCACTACCATTATGTCAGGGAGAGACTCTCTGCAGGAGAGATCAGTTTGGCTTATGTGCCAACACAGGATAACCTTGCAGACCTTTTCACAAAGGCTCTGCCTCGTGAGAAGTTCGAAGCTTTTCGCAAAGCTTTGGGCTTACTCCCTTTTGTGGATTCGTCCACATAGCTAGACACTTCCCTATACATGAGTGCTAGCTCTTGTTCACCGCATCACTCCAGGGGGGATTTGTTACCATATTATACTAGTGATGTGTGTGAACACACTTAGGACCGCCGGGGCACTTTTTTCCTCACTAGGAGGTTTTTTCCCCCGTGCATTGTATATACGCCCATTATCTTCTAGGGCTTGTAATCTTTCATTTTTGGCACTCATAATACACTACTGTGTTGTGCTCAATCTTCCTCATCTTCTTGAAGTTGTGTGTGCATTCCTGCAACCCTAATTCCAACATCTCTCCCCTCCCTAAACATTACAAAAAATTCAAGGTGTTGATGGGTAAGGAGAAATGTCAAAGTACAAATATCATGATTGGCTAAACGGGTTTACCACACAAGAATTTGAATTGTGTTTAGAAGGTGCTTAAAGACTTAGATGCAAGTAATACTGCCATTTTTTAATGACACTGCATACAAGGTCATGTGGAATATGCCAAGAAATTATCTTATTTTTCCAAAGATGGGCAACCAGAAATGTGAGCAGTTTCAGAGCTTCTTGGAAAGAACAACTATCCCATGGCTTTTACAGTGGCCTTATTTTAAAGACAAGAAGACTTACACATGAGCACTGATCATGATCGAGAGACAAAATATGTAATGGATGTTTACTTGTCAAGAAGACACAGAGATGCTTGAATGGAGATTTGTACATATACATAAGAACTACACGTCCTACATCTTTGTAATTGTGTGCCCATTTGAGGTCATGCACAACCATAAACACAAATAACATTTTTATTGAGTGATGATCAAGGTCTGTGTAAGATTCCTCCCTCCGGCTTTTGAGGTGTGCAGGTGTAAGAACCTGCCCTTCTGATCTTATAATTATTCCCCTCTCTGAAATAAAAGAAAGATCCTGTTTTACCCTGTTTTGGCCTATAGAGAGAGAAAATATTCTAGAGAGAGGTTATTCAATTTTTAGATATTTTTGGATGAAAAAATATCTCTTCTTATCAAAATAAATTCCCCTGAAACAGAAGTTCAAAAAGAAGGTGCATTAGAAATCAATTATAATCTGTTCATCAAAAGGCCTTATCCTAAGGGTTCAGAAGGTTCTGAGGTGGCCACTCTTGTTACAAACAAGAGTAGATCTCTTAAACCATCAAGCCAAAGGAAAGCTCCTAGAATTTCATGTAAGTTAGAAATCTTACTTTTTCTTATTCTTTAATGGTTTTCTAATTTTTTGTTATCTTTAAAATGATAATCTGATGCTATGCCTTGCTGGAAAGGCTTTCCCCCTCTCTCATTCTTAAATTCAGCCTTTCTTTATCCTAGATAAGTAATCTAATTGTTGGAATTAAACTTTTCACATTGTTTCTCTTTTAAAAGTGGAATTTGATTACTTTAAAATGCTTTAAACAAATTGGGGATAATTTTTAAGTAAATTAAGAATAAGAAAAACTAAAAAATGGTAAGCTATACAAAGGAGGTTATGGCAAAATTTTCTTAAATTTTGTGAATTAAGTATTACCTTTTATTATTCAAAAAGAGTGATCCCCATCGTTTGTGTATTTTAAAAGTGTTATTTTTAATTCTATGCATAGAAAAATGCATAGTAGAAATATTTTTATTACAAAAGTGTTATTTCTATTAGATTTAAATTCTATGCATAGAAAGATGCATATTGGTTATTTTTATTATTATAAAAGAGTGATTTTCATCAATATTGATTTTTATGCATAAATAGATGCATAAAAGAATTTTTTTATTATAAAAGTGTTACTTTCATCAATATTGATTTTTATGCATAAAATGATGCATAAAGAAATTTTATTATCATAAAAGTGTTACTTTCACACCAATTTTGATTTTATGCATAGAAAGATGCATAAAGAATTTATTTTTATTTCAAAAGAGTTATTCTCATCAATTTTGATTTTATGCATAGAAAGATGCATAAAGAATTTATTTTTATTTCAAAAGATTTATTCTTATTTCAAAAGAGTTATGCATAAATAGATGTATAAAGGGATTTTTATAAACGTGTTATTCCCACTAATGTGATGTGAATCAAATAAATGTGCATGAATAGATGGATAGATGTGATGTGAATGAATAGATGGATAGATGTGATGTGAATTAGATAAATCTGAATGAATGGATGGATAGATGTGATGTGAATCAGATAAATGTGAATAAATGGATGGATCGATGTGGATGTATGTGAAGAATAGAAGTGGATGTATGTGAAAGAATGGATGTGGATGTATGTGAAAGAATGGATGTGGATGTATGTGAAAGGATAGATGTGGATGTGTATGTGATAAGTATGGATGTGGATGTATGTGGGAGAATACATGTGGATGTAAATGTGATGGATATGAACAAGAATTGAGGCGATGAGATGTGATGTAAATTGGATAGATATGAATGATAAGGGATGTGAATGAATGTGATAGCATGTGAATCAAGATGTAAACATGTGAATCGGGATGTGAATGAATGATAAGGGATGTGAATGAATGTGTTAGCATGTGAATCAGAATGTGAATGAATGATATAGGATGTGAATGAATGTGTTAGTGAATCGGGATGTGAATGAATGATTGATAAGGGATGTGAATGAAGATAAGGGATGTGAATGAATGTGTTAGCATGTGAATCAGGATGTGAATGAATGATATAGGATGTGAATGAATGTGTTAGTATGTGAATCGGGATGTGAATGAATGATAAGGGATTTGAATGGATGTGATGTGATGTGAATCAGGATGTGAATGAACGATAAGTAGTGAAGTGATGAGATGTATGGGTAGATGCAAGTGGATGAGAAATGATGAGGATAAATGAGGAAGTAAGTGATGAGATAGAAAAAGATATGATTAGATGAGAATGGAAAGACTTATGAAATGAATGTGGATTGATGTGTGGGTAATGTGGATGGATGTATGGATGATGTGAATGGATGTGTGGATAATGTGGATTGATGTGGATGGATGTATGGATAATGTGGATTGACGTCTGGATTGATGTGGATGGATATATGAAAGATGTGTATGGATGTGTGGATAATGTGGATTGATGTGGATGGTGGATGTATGGATGATGTGGATTGATGTGGTTGATGTGGATGGATGTATGGATGATGTGGATTGATATGTGGATGATGCCATTGGATGCGATTTGATGTGGGAATGATGTGATGTGATAGGGATCGATGAAGAAAATAAAATTGTGGTAAGATGAGAAAAGATGGGGACTAATGTGAAAGGATGCGGAGTAATGAGAAAAGATGGAAATATTGTTGGATAGTATTTGTATGTGAAATCTGTTTTTAAATGACTGTTTTATGTCAAGAATACTGGGAAAGCATTTTGACCGTCTTATGATTGAAGTCGTGGAGACCTATCTGTTAAAGTTGCAACTGCTATAACGGAGAGTCAATGGAGGACGTCTCGAGTAGCAAGGTCGACCGAGGTCTTGACCAGCCTCAGTTTGATTTAAATGGTGAGCTTCCAGTACAGTGGATGAGGGACCGAGGAAGCGGCCTATGAGTGAAGCGCTAGGTGACCTCTACGAAGGATCCTAGAGGGTGGTGTGACCATACGGTGCTCAGGCTCTGGGTTGCCAAAGATACCCACAAGTACGTCGGGGAAGATATTGGAACAAGGAGTAAGAGTTGTTTTCTCTGAATTCGGGCATGGATCTGGTTGATTGACCTTGCTGGTCCTCAACGGATGAGTCCATGGCTCTTTTATATGGATCTGTTGGTTGATCTTGCTGATCTTCAACGGAGATTCCATCTGGATATTTTTATGTGATTATATTATTGGGTACTATGAGCTAGGAACTATTGAAAAGGCCCCTGAGTGAACAAGTGGTGAGCGTTCTGGCCAATGATGCCATAGGTACACCGATGAAGGAATGAAGGAACGAATTGGAAATTAGGATTCAACTGGATTTTTAGAGGATTATAATTAGTAACACTATGGTTTCATTAAATGATTGTTTTAAAGATTCTTGAATCTGTGAAAAAGGCAAGTTCATATTGGGTGTGTAAGTGGTGTGATTAGTTTTATATTTGCATGAATATCCGGCTAGGGGGCTTGGGAACTCTTTTCCTTGGTACTTGAGACAAAACCTAACCAAATTCCTAATTGGATCCCATCACTATAGTGGTTGGGCGGTTGGCTAACCCATGGGACTGGATGGGGTTAGGCTGGAATGATGGATCCGTAAATCGAGACTCAATTTCTGTATAGTACGATAGATGAGGTAAATCCTGGATAAAAATTGTTCTATGGAAAAGAATCAACGGCTCTGCCTCTCAATGAGGAAAAAAGCATTGGTCTCCATGATCCAAGTATAATCTTTTCCCTAATATGACTATGGGACTTATGGGTTCAGTCAGATTAGTTCAGTTAGTTCAAGCTTTTGACTACGTTAGAGAAAATTTATCCTGGAGGAATCACCCGTGCTTTTCGGGCAAGGAAAGTTTTTCCGAGTTCAGTTTTGGAAGAACCGATGGATTAGTCTCTTGTCTGGATATCCGTGGTGGGCGAGGCCCCAAGTGTGGGACCTTACCTCATGCAAGAAGTGCTACTTCCGCCTGCTAGCAACCCCAAATTCGTTGCGCAGTGTTGTCAGGGATCTTACAGTTGGTATCAAAGCAAATTGGCTAATGAGGATCAACCAAGAAGCCAAAAATGTCAAAAATTTATGAAGAAGCAGAAAAGGGTTGTAATTGTGTAATAAAATTAATACAAATTGATATTCAAACTGAAATTCGTAAATTGGTAATTGGGTCTCCAGATGGAAGTACCGCAATTGTATGGAATCCATGACTTGCTTGAGGCCTAGACATGATGGTATTTACCTTATAGTTCCAAGGACCGTGACTATCCGTATATACCGAGGGTATAACTGCAGCTCTTTACTAGCAGTATGTACGAGTAAATCTAAGATCTTAAAATTATAAGCTAAAATGCTGTCCAGATGATGAATTCGAATGTGGTTATTATGATTTTAAAATTTTGGTTGAGAACTGATGAGTTGAATTGAATTCTGATTGAAAAATAATGATTCCTGAATTTTGATTGAAATGTATTGCAAAACCACAATGATTCCTGAATTTTTGATCGAAATGTATTAAACTGAGCAAAACCACAATGAGGATTAAAAAATGATCAGCTATACAAAGGAGGTTATGGTGAAATTTTCTTAAATTTTGTGAAATAAGTATTACCTTTTATTATTAAAAAAGAGCAACCCCCATCGTTTGTGTATTCTAAAAGTGTTATTTTCAATTCTATGCATAGGAAAATGCATAGAGAAATATTTTTATTACAAAAGTGTTATTTTTATTAGATTTAAATTCTATGCATATAAAGATGCATATTGGTTATTTTTGTTATTATAAAAGAGCGATTTTCATCAATATTGATTTTTACGCATAAATAGATGCATCAAAGAAATTTTTTAATTATAAAAGTGTTACTTTCATCAATATTGATTTTTATGCATAAAATGATGCATAAAGAATTTTTATTATTATAATAAAGTGTCATCTTGTTATAAATTATGGAAAATCGTGAGGTGCTAAAATTACATCTATATGTCAATTGGCAGTCCACACATCTGTTGCATTCCTCCCATGCCCTACTCATTCTCCATAGCGATAGAGGTCCTTAAGGTTAAATGTAAGTGCATCTATTATTCACCTCCAAGAGTCTTAAAAATCATGGGGATAATTTGATCATAATGTCTATTTCACATTCAAAGATTATATGAAGCACTTAAAAATCATAGTACTCTTAGTCTATGTAATTGATTTTAGTTTAAAAAAATTATTTATGATTAATCTGTTTATTTGTCTAATAAATCAATCATAGACTGAGTGTAATAAATAACACATCTTAAGAAATAAAGTACCTGGCCTCAAGTAGTGATGAACTTCTGCAGAATTCTTCTTGTATGCAACTAAAGTGAAAAATATTTCTTCTTACTCCTTAGAGTACATAAGAATTCCCATAGGTTGCTATACGAGTTTGACTCATGGGATAGGACAAAGCTGAGCTACATACAAAGAGATTGCTTTAAAATATTTATGATTGAATCACTAAAATATATGAAATTTAAGAAAACATGGTATATAAACATTAAATTTATGTACACAAGGAAATATATCCAAGTTATCAAAATAATTAATATATCCAATGATAATTATATTTATCATTTAAATTAAATCATATAATATTCAATTAAAATCCTGACTAGATCCATATTGTATTCTTTACAATAAAACATTTTTGATTAATATTTTCTTAATTACAATATTATTAGTGAATATATATTTTTTGTAAGAATATCTGCAAATTTTCGTAGCTTTGACAAACTCTTTACAAAAAAATATTATTATAATATACTTAAGATTTGATTTATTTTATATACCTACTCCATTTGATTAGAGTTGCCCTTGTCGTGCAAAATGACAATTTAATGATGACTTACGTTTGTGTTTAAAATCATTAAATTGTCATTTTGCACGACAAGGACAACTCTAAACAAATGGAGTAGCAATAGTTATGCTATCCACAAATATGTTATCCACAGATATGTTAAATCTGTTCACTTTTTCTTCACTTTTGCTATTTTTGATAATTCATATAAAAACTAGTTTTGGAATAAAAGCCTTAAATCGTCATCTTGTATGCAAACAATCTATCACCTTGTATATAGCTGATTTTTCTTCAATTTTGCGCTTACTCTTACCAGTGATAATTTCTGCTTCAATTACTCTGTCATAAAGTTGTTTGCATATAAGCCTTGTTCCATTACATAGGCCACGTCTTGGATCCAAGTTACGAAGCAGCATCACTGGGGCATTCTCTTTTAAGTTGAGTAACCTTGATGTTACATGTTGACTCATTGTTGATGACTATCGGTATTTTGAACTGTGAATGAGCAGTCCTACCATTATTGAGAAGCAATGCAGCAATACCACATGCTAATGCAATTTTCTGTTGACCTCGAAGTCGAGACAGTAAGGCATTATATACAAAAGTCATTCCAGAGCCACCTGGCCCATCCAAAAAGAATATAGCCCCCCTATTATGCTCAATAGCATCCAACACTTTGTAATAGGCATGACGTTGACCTTGATTCAATTCTCTTTCCATCTGCAAGGCAACATTCAATAGCTCCTCTGCATTATACATAGTCTCTTCTGTGAGCATAGTGTTCTCAAGACAATACAATTGCGCCCTGTTAATAAAAATCTCTTAAGTATGTTCCCCAAAGACACTTTTTGATTATTCAAGAACATATTTGGGACTTCCTAATGTGGAAAGTGGGCGGCTCCTCCTTTCACACCTGCCTACTTTCCTTTGAATAATTTGTTGCTTTTCTTGAAGTCCTGATATGGAAATTCTGTGGCTCCTCCTTTCACCTGCCTACTTTCCTTTGTATAATTTGTTGCTTTTCTTGAAGTTCTCATCCTTATCCTCAGACATTGCATGTGCCCTCTTGTGACTTCTTAGACTCTCTTTCCAATGCTTGTCAAGGCCCCTATCCCCAATAGCCCTAGGAAGTCTCCACTAGGCCCCTATCCCCAATAGCCCTAGGAAGTCTCCACTAGGCTCTTCAAGTTTGTCCACTTGGAATACCATCATTCTTTGGTGTCTTTATCCCTTCTAGCCTCTTTAAGCTATGCTTGTTGCTAGGGCTTGCTTCTTCGAAGTCTTCTTGTAATCATACTCCTAGGGACCTCTATACCTTTCCTTTAGAGTCTCTTTAAAATCTTTTCTCCAATTGTCTCTAGCTCTTTTCTTTGGAGTCTTCTCCTTAGACTCTTCTCTCTAAGCATCTCTAGCCCTTTCCTTTGGAGTCTCTTTGCACTCTCTTCTCTGGGCATCTCTAGCCCTGTATTCATTTCAAGCCTTCTTGGGCTCTTTTCTTCTTTGGGCATCTCTGGCCCTTTATTTATTTGATTGGGCCTCTTGGGGCTTAACTCTCCGGGCACTACAAGCCCTATTTATATGCACAATTTCTTGGATGCTTGTCCTTGAATTCTAGAAAATTTTTGTTCCCTTTGTATCAAGCTAGCTACAAACCTCGAGAATCTATCACAAGAAAGGGGGGTCATGCATTCTTCTTTTACATGCCCTTCTATCTTGCATTGGTTGTAAAACATTCCCTTTTTTTCAAAAATTGGCCTATTCATTAGCTTCTCTCTTTTTCAACTCTTCTATCAATGTTTGGACTTGATTCAATATAAAATCAAGAAATTTATACGTTACAATTAAGTGAATATATGGATAAAATAAGTGTACTAAAGAGAGGTGTACTAAATAAAATATTAAGAAAATAATATTAGTTAACTGGACATAGAGGGATCCAAGCTACCATGAAAGCCATGGAAACGTACTTTTATTGGCCTACAATTATATTAACAGAGTATATACCATGTTTTCTTAAATTTCATAATAGAATGAATAGAGGTTTTTTTTTAAAAAAAATATTTATGATTAATCTGTTTACTTATCTAATAAATCAATCATAGACTGAGTGTAATAAATAACACATCTTAAGAAATAAAGTACCTGGCCTTCTGCAGAATTCTTCTTGTATGCAACTAAAGTGAAAAATATTTCTAAGACCACACCTATAAGCAATGTTTGCGTGATTCAAGCACACCCCAATGACATCTCAAACAACTAGGGTGATGTCTTGAACGCATAGCCCAAGTACCAACCTCTAGCCCAACATGAGCAACCATCCACATGAAATACATCACCTGTTGAGAGATGCTGGTCTCCTAGGTGTGCATCCAAAACTAAGAAAGAAAGCCATGGGACGAAACAGCATGTAGCCACTGCCGAAGTCATGTCGGTTGTTGTCGGAGCAAGACATACCTACCGATCTGGATAGAATACTCAAAGAAGCTAACCCTGGCATCGACCTCAACCACAGACTCAAATCAGGAATGGCATCCTCAATCTCTGATATGCGTGCGTCTGATGTCATGCTGCTGGGCTATCATGTCAGCATCCAAGCATCAAGACATGGTCCACTAGAGAAAGGAGAAAGGAAGGCCGTTGTCCCATCTCGCCCAGTAAATATGAGTACAGTTCCTAATTGTCGGCTCTCTAAAATGCGCACCCATCTGCTCCAAATCAGTGCTTGTCTATCAACCTCCTTTGCCAAAACCAACTCACTTTGGATAGACCACAGTCGCAAAATGCAGCGCATGAAAGGAGAGGGAGGCAGAGTCAACCGGGCATCTGAAAAGATTCATTTGTAAGAAGGCTGCCAATAGCCCCCGTGCTGAGGCATACAATCTAGTGGCGCTGATTGTAGTAGTAGTTTCCAAGGCTCATCACCTAGTAATAGTTTCCAAGGCCCGTCTCCTAGAAACATACTCCTAATGAGTAGCTTGGCTAACAAAGCTCTACTCTAAATCTTTGGATCAATAATGCCCAATCCATCCTATGAAAATGGGCGAATCACTTTGGGCCATGCTACTCGAGCGCGAGTGTCACATGAACCATCTGAACTAGCCCAGAGAAATCTCTCTCTCTCTCTCTCTCTCTCTCTCTCTCAATGAGCGTAACTAGTTAGTGTCTACGATTGTAGATATATATCCATCTTTGCCGTTTGTATGAAACCTACCGGAGGGCATTTCATAGATGGACCGAAACCTTCCGAAACCACTGAAACCCATTTAGAGACTCTACATTTCTAAAGTCCCTGGTATGCATATGCTGTAGGAAAGCAAGTGATCTATTGTTAACCTACTCTGTTGTACAGTGCACGTTTGACAACAATATATGTGGAGCAGAGCTTTCAGAATTTAACTCAAAGGCACAACCTGCTGCGTGATGTGCTCGCTCCCTATCTGAGTACATGGAATAAGAGCCTAATAAGGAGTCCATCCAGTCACGTTAGGTTCAGCTGGCAATTTCTTGATTAGTTCTTCTGCTTCATCTAACCTACCCATCCGCCCCAATAGATCAATTAAGCAGTTATAATGCTCTGCTGAGGGCACAATGCCATAATCTGCACTCATCTTCTGAAATAAATGAAGACCCTCATGTGCAAGTCCAGCACGGCTACATGCAGACAGCACACTTGAAAAGGTAGCCATACTTGGGACCATCCCTGCAACTTGCATTTGGTGACAGAGCTCTAGAGTCTACAGCCCTCTTACCATCCCCATTCAATGCAAATGCAGAAATGATTGAGTTCCATGATATTACATCCCATTTTGTCATTCTTGAGAAAGTTTTCCACGCATAGTCCACAATCCCACACTTGCCATACATGATGACAAGGGCATTGGCCACTACATTTGATTCCAATGCGACAGACACCATACTTGTGTGAATATGTTTCCCATCCATAAGAGATGCATTATTTGCGCATACATCAACAAGACTGATGTAGGTAACATCATCTGCTACCATGCCCTCCACATCCATTTGATGAAGAAGGTGCAGAGCCTCTTTCATCTGGCCGCACTTCGAGAAGGCTTCCATCATGGCAGTCCAGGAAATTAGATTTGAGCTCCTTAGAGATTTGAATACTATGCAAGCATCCTTAGAGCTTCGGCACTTTCCATACAAATGAATAAGAGCACTCCCCATCATGACATCTGAATCAAGGCCATTTCCTGCAATGTGTGCATGAATCCGCTTGCCTTCTGCAAGGTTTCCCTGCTCACCACACGCATTAAGAACAGCAATAAAGGAGGTTCTGCTAGGTAGCATGCATTCAAGCTGCATTTGCTGAAAGATCTGGATAGCTTTCAGACCGTCCGAGTGAGCATAAGCTGACATGATCGCATTCCAAGTCACGACATTCCGCTCATGCATGCTGTCGAATACATTGTGTGAATCTTGAGGGCTACCAATGCCTGCATACATGCTAATAAGTCCTGTACCTAGAACAACATCCGCCAAAATCCCGGTAGCAACAATGCACACATGCAGGCGCTTGGCTTCACGTACATGTCCCAAGATGGAGTAAGCCGACAAAATGCTAAGAAGAGTGACATTGTCAGGAAAAACACACTCTGATCTCATTTGATGAAAGAGCTGAACAGAGGTCCAGCCCTTGTGGGTTTGATTACTTGCTTCTATCATGATTCCCCATGAAAACTGGTTCTTTTCTCGTATGCTGTTGAATACATCGAGGGCAGCATCGAGAGCTCTGCATCTGCCGTACATTTGTACAAGCAGGTTTGCAAGGAAGACATTCTGAGAATGCCCTTCTTTCTTAATGAGGGCATGGAGGAGCTTGCCCTGTAAGAGGTTTTTTGACTGCCCAAAATGTCTTAGGAGAGAAGCATACCTCGTAAAGGGGAGAGGCTGAGATGGGCTATTATTATTGTTGATTTCTTCACTTGAGAAGAGCCGTGCTGTTATAATGGAGATGCACTTGGGTAACAAATGGTGTGCAGGAAAGTGTGCTTGGCGGCATGCATGTAACATCTCCACCCATAGCTAAACGTCGGATTCCACATGTTCTGCGTTTAAATCTCACTCCCCTTAGTTTTCAGCAGTGTAAATCTTAAACATTAAAATCTCCTTTTTTGTGCTTGCACCAGTGCTCGACAAACACCTTTTCACAGCCCTTAAAAATAAAGGCTTTGAAAAATAGAACCGGTATTTTGTGTTAAATTTAGGGATTTTACCCCTAATATACACTAAAACTAATGAATTTCAGCCCTTAAATGTAAGGGCATAGTCAATATTCAGCCGGTTTTTCTGAAATCCAGCCGGTAAAATTAGATGTAAATGCCGGTTTTGTCGAGCACTGGCTTGCACATCCGGCCAAACACAAAATGAGTGTGTATGTGTGTACATATGTTCGTTCATTTCTATGTGTGTGTGCATGTTCATTTCTATGTGTCTACATGTGTTTGTGTGATGTGTGTTCATTTCTATGTGTTCGATGGGTTTTGCATTTGTGGATTATGTACATGTGTTGGTGTGTGTGTGTGTGTGTGTGCGTGTGTGTGTGTGAGAACTTCCTGATGTCAAACCCTTTTGTACATTTATGATATAATGCAATTTCAACTAGTTTTACAAAAAAAAAAAAAAGTGTGTGTGTGTGTGTGTGTGTGAGAGAGAGAGAGAGAGAAAGAGGCATGTGTAGGTGTGTTCGTGTGCACTACTATTTATGTGTGTGTGTGTGCATGAGGGCAAGAGAAGGGGGGTATGCTAGACATAGAGAGAGAAAAAGGAGAAAGAGACTAAGCCAGTTGAGAGAGAGGATAGATCTCTCTCTCTCTCTCTCTCTCTCTCTCTCTACATGAACTAAGAAACCTCTCTTACATGACTATAGGGGCTAAAATTACCACATCTAGATTGTAGTTTGTTAAAGCAAAGTATGTACAATATTGGACAACATTACTGCAAGCAGGGGAAGATAAAGTGGGCCATGACCTTGCGCAATCACACCTCTCTTTCTTGCTTGCAATACAAATAGCTATTGTTGAAAAAACATTTCCATCTCTCCTTCACGCACTATATACACTCAACTTTTCTGCAACATATAAACTATTACATGATTGCATTCTCTTTAGTAACAAACACACACATAATTTATTGCATTACACACTAAATTTGTGGACCCATTTTTCTATGAAACGATTAGTCTCCCAGCAGTGTCGAATACACATACAAGAATTTTTGGGCATTTTCGCATGTGGGAAAGAACTTTCCCTTATGTTTCCCTATAGTGTTCAACATCATGAGCTTCTAGAGGCGAGGCTCCGCATACCTAGCTAGGTGCAGTGGGGGGCAGGGGGTTGCCAACCTTCAAGGTTGGCAGTCCCCTGTCCCCATCACACCTAGCTAGGTATGCTCGCCTTGCTTGTAAAAGCTCATGATGTTGTCATAATCCTCAATGTGGGAATGATAGTGGGAAAATTTCTAAAACTTCTTGTGACACACACACACTCTCTCTCTCTCTCTCTCTCTCTCTCTCTCATATGTGACATCCCAGCCCTCCATAGTCAAAAGAAAAAAAAAATCAAAACTATATCTTTCTCAAGAAACATATAAAGCACATAAAGATAACCACTTAGTCTAATGTAAAAATTCAAAAATTGGAGATTTTTTTCACTAATAAAGAGGCATAAAGGGAATAGACGTTCACAATGCACACTCTTTTAATAGCCTTGTAAGAAATAGAGATACTCCATGTTAGTGAACCAAGAAAGAGAGCGAAAGGGGGGAGGGAATAAAAGAGCTAAGAGAGAGCTCATCTCTATTTTAGCTATAGAGAGAATGATAGGAGAGCTAAGAGAGAGATAAAGGGCTCACCTATGTCTTAACTAGAACTAAGAGAGAATTAAGTGCTCCTCAATGTCTTTCCATGAAGCTCCACTGCAACCCGTGCTAGACTTGAATTCCTTAGAGACCTTGCAAAGCTGCTCCTTGGCCTCACTAGGAGAAGCCATGATGAAAAACACACCTACACACACACACACACACACACACACACACAATGGAGCTCAGATTACATAATTATAGCATGAAAGAGACAGAAAAAAACACGCAGAAACCTCGCACTACGATAGATGTTGCAGGAAATGCATCAGCACATCACAGATAGAAGGGGAAGAACTACTAACCTATAGCTAGGAAAACTCTGGGTTGGAAAAGCGTACCTTCTTTTTGCTAGCTATGGAGAGACGGGAAGTTTGTTTTGAGGTCACAGGCACTACCAGCTCCAAGAAAGAAAGCGAGGCCACAGGCACCACTGGCGCGAAGAAAAGAGAGCGCGGCACTTCTTGTCAGGTCTGTTGAGCACCGAAGTGCTATGTGGTCGCACACGGAGAGAGGCAAACATAGAAAGGGTTGGGTTGGCCGGTGGTTGTAATGGTTTTTGAGGCACAATCGTGCCCTCTGCCACCACCGATTGGTGCAAAGAGAGAGAGAGAGAGAGAGAGAGGCTCGCTGTTGCTGCGGCCAACCACGATTAATGCTCATATAGAGAGAGAGAGAGAGAGAGAGAGAGAGAGAGAGCCTAGAGGTGCCCACGATCCACCTGCACTGGCACCTGCTTGTTGCAAAACAGCCAAGATGTGTGCATGTGTGTGTGTGTGTGTGTGTGTGAGAGAGAGAGAGAGAGAGGTATGCATGTGTGTGTGTGTGTGTGTAACAGTGTGTGTGTGTTGGTGTGTGTGTGTTACGAGCCCTAGCCATGGCGATTCCAGCCCTCAGCCGGCCCTTCTGGTGATCCCGACCTGTTCATACTGTAGTCTACGGTTCGTTCTCCCTCCTGCGCCAGCTCGCTGTGAACAGCCACCTTTCAGAGCTCCGTTTTGTCTCTTTCCTGTTTCGCTCCAGCCCCCTGCAGCTCTCCGTTTTGTGTGTGCGCGTTCCATCCAGCTCTCCGTTAGTGTGTGCGTCCCATCCAGCACTCCGTTTGTCTATGAGCACGACAATCTGCTCCACGATTTCAGCCAATTCGCAGCCCTTACTTCTGCTCGCTCAAAACTTCTCGCTGTTTCGCCATCCTGTCTGCCCTCTCAATCCTCCAAGCGCCTCGCTCTACAGGTCTCTCTGTTCCCTTCTGTGTAAGTCTCGATGGCAGAAACAAGCAAGTATTATGTCAAGAGAGCACTTTCTCCTGAACCTAAAAGACAATCAAGGGAAACTCTGCCCCCCATAGCTCCTTCATCTGAAGATGCTTCCTATGTGTTTGACATGTTGAATGAGGATTTTCAACAAAGTAGAAGAGAATGGATACTACCTGCTCCGGAACTCACTTACAAGATGAAGTTGCCTTCTCTTGTGCATCCTCTGAAGAAGCTCTCTCAAACTGCAGTCATCATCTTTTTTCCAGGCAAAATACCCTCGGCTAATGATGTGGGACAATGGGTGAATTCTCTCCTAGGTGGATGCTATGTAGAAGGAGTCTATTTTGCCTCCCGAGGATTTTATGAAGTTCATCTCTTGGATGCATTGACAAAACAAAAGATGCTGGAAATGTTCCCTTTATTTTTTGGTCGTCAAATGGTGCACATCATGCCTTGGTCTCCTAATAAGGACTATCAGAATCTCATCAAACATCACTGCCCTGTATGGGTTGAAGTGGTTGATTTTCCAGATTACATGAGAACAGAGCTTCCAGGCTTAGCGATGACATTAGGACAAGTGATCTGTCCCCCTCGTCCCACAGGTAATAAAAATCGTTTTTGCATCTTATGGGATACTGATAGACCAACCCCCTCTGCTATTGCAGTTGAGATTGAGGGTGTTAATTTGGGAAAGAAATATTTCACTTTGAAATGGGGCATTTTTGCTAGAGCTTGTTTCTCTTGTCACAAGTTTGGGCACCTAGCTTCTGAGTGTCCCTCTATCCTTCATCCGCCTCCTCCAGCTGCCATTCCTCCGCCATCTAATAAAGGAGGTCAGAAGACATATGTGGAAAAGACTGAAGCTAAAGGAGCAAAGCCTTCAGTTCATACAGGGAGCCAAGCCAATTCAGCTCAAAACAAGGATAAAGGAAAAAGGCAAGCTAGTGGAAAATAATTCATCTTCTCACAAGGGTTGGCAGAATGCAAAGAAGACGGTGCCTCTCAAACAAAGACCTCTCCAATCTCGTAATTGGGATGCTTCTGCTCCATCTCCTGGTCAACCTTCTACCTCTTCGGACAGCCCCATCTCAAAGGCATGGGTCAATGCAGTCAAGAAGGGTATTCCACTTTGTGAAGAAGATGATCTAGTCAGGGAATTGGATTCTGAGGGTCAGCAAGACCCTGTGGCAATGGCAGAGGCCTTATGCCTCCCTTTCTCTTTGAGGACTGCTCATCTCTTGTACATATTTTCATGCGTGCTTCTCTTAAATGTATTTCTTATAACATACAGGGCCTCTGCAACCAACATAAATGGAGGCTCCTATGGCATTATATAAATAAAACTCATCCAGATGTTGTGTGTCTGCAAGAGCATAATCAGCATTCTTTTGCTGGCTAGCATGGGTTCTTTTCAGGATATGATATATTTTATGCAGGATTTGAACAATTCTCTGGGCTGTGCATTTTAGCCAGACATGATCTGCAGCCCTGCGTAGCATATAATGATCTTTGTGGCCGATGGATGATCATTATCCATATAATGATATTTGTGGCCAATGTATGATCAATGGAGAGATTTTTGAAATAGGCTCCTTGTATGCCTCTCAAATTTCAGCTTCTAAAGCTCAAATGTGGGACTCCATAAAGCAATATCCTTGGTCCTCAAATGCTCTACTTTGTGGTGACTTCAATAATTCTCCTCACTGGAAGGACAATACCACACATAAATCCCATATGCTGCCCTCTGAAATCCAGCAATGGGAACATATGACTTCATCACTTCATACTACAGATTTATGGATAGCAACTCACCCTTTAGTTTTGGGATTTACATATCATCATAATGCTTTTACAGAATATTGGGCCAGGCTTGATAGATGGTATCTTATTCATGCTCAGCAATATGATGATTATACATGTCAAATGTGGACTAATTATTCTCAACAACTATCTGATCACACTCCACTTTGGCTCAACCTTTCATTTGGTATGCCTCTGGATGATATGCAGCTCTCTTTAGTCAGACACTTGCAGGTCAATCAATTATATCTTTCTCATGAAAAATTCCAGCAAATGATCAGATTGGCTTGCAGGCCATTGTTATCCCATGCTCAGGAGGATCTGGATTTTGCTTGGAACTCTTTTGTACATCGTATTCAAAATGTCATTAAGGAATATGGAAGATGGTACATGGCAGAAACCAGACAACATATCCAGTGGGCAAAATCATACAAGCAGTCCTTGGTACAGATTAGCCATCAAAGGTCTCTTTCTGCTTCTGAGCAGAATTCATTGTCTTGTGCTTCTTCCATAATTGATGCTAATGATAAACGCAAGCTTTCCAAATGGCAGACAAGGCCTAGAGTTAAACCTATGCTAGGTAAGGGTTGTTCCTCGAAATCTTTCTTTTGAAATTTACATGCGTATAGACAACGTCAATCTATCATGAGAGTCAGGAAACCCGATGGTCTTTGGACCCAGACTTTATCTCAGCTAGAAAAACAATGTCTGGATCATTTTCAGCTTCTTTTTTCTCAACCATCTTCTTCTACACCTCAGGTTGCATTGGCTCGAAGCAGATTTATTGAGCTTGTTTCTCCTATTGTTTCTTTGCAAAAAGCTTCAATGCTGGAAATGTCCTTTTCAGATATTGAATTGGATGAAGCCCTCAAGCATTTGGGTAAACATAAATCCCCTGGCTGGGATGGTTTGACGGTTGAATTTTTTGTAGCCTTCTGGGCTGAATTGAAGGGTCCAATCTTGAAGCTCATTAATGTAGCCTGGCAGCATCAACATCTTCCCTCAGCTTGGAAGCATGGTCTGGTTAAGCTTGTGCCCAAAAAACCTCTATGTGAGACAATGGATGACTGGAGGCCTATCATCTTTGATGCCTGTTATATATAAACTTATTGCTAAAATGTTGGTACATCGGATAAAGGATATCCTTCATGATGGACTTCATCCCAGGCAATATGGTTTTGTTCCAAGAAGGTATATACATGATAATAACTCCAATACTCTCATCGCAATGGAATATGCAAAATATTCTACTCAAGATGTCTTGGTCATGCAGGTGGATGTGGCAAAGGCATTTGATACGGTACAGTGGGATTATGTCTCTCAAATCATGTCTAAACTTGGTTTTGGGCCAAAGCTAGTTAATGTCATATATTGGCTTTACTCAGATTCCACTGCTCAATGCTTTATAGGGAATCATTTGTCTGAGTCTTGGACTCTGGAACGATCAGTTCGACAGGGATGTCCTCTCAGTGCTTTGTTCTATGCTATTGCTTCACATCCTTTGCTTCTTTATGTAGATCATCTGGTTGATACTAGACAGTTAGAGGGGCTTCAGATTTCTGGTTCACGGCCTTTCATTGCACAGGCTTATGCAGATGATTCATTCTTCATGCCAAAGAACAGTCCTCTGGAGCTTCGCCTATTGATGGATACTCTTTCAGATTTCGGGTTGGCAGCTGGTCTAAAAATTAATTTTCAGAAATCAAAACTCTTACCTCTCAAGCATTGTGACTGGCATGCTATCCTGTGGCCCGGCCAGATTATTTATCCGGAAAACATAGTAAGACATTTGGGTTATCCCATTGGCTGGAAAATCAGAAATAAGCAACAAATATCTTGGGTATTAAACAAAATTCAGGACAAATTAGAATATTGGAAGATCTCCACTTGGCCATTGCACGTACGGCTTCGAATTGTTCAGTCCATTGTTCTAGCTTATGTCCAGTTCTACCTTCCTCTATTACATTGGTCATCTCGAGATCTTTCTTCTTTTATGTCTCAAGCCATGGAGATTTTTTGGAAAACTAAGCTTCATAAAAAAGCTTTAAGGTTGCTCAAAATGGACCTGCTTTGCTCACCAAGAATGCATGGTGGTTTGAATATTATAAACATCAAATTTCATATGTTGGCAAGAAAGATCACTATGCTCAAAACCTTTTTTCAACAAGAGCAGCCTTGGTCTATCATGTTGGCAATTTTGTGTGGTCAGATGCGCACAAATGCTTATGGACATTGGCTAGTTGATCCATCGGAAGTAGTACTTGGCAAATTTCAAGGTAAAATCCCTGGTTGTCCATTTTCTACTTCCTTGATTCAGGATTGGAAGAAAGTGCTCTCTCGCATCAAATGGTCTCCCCATCCTGCTTCTATAGCTTCCTCGCTTCGAATGGAAAGCCTACATTGGAGTGCTGTTTTTTACTCTCCCCTTGCTGTACAACAACCAATCACAGCTTACAATCTTATGAAGTTGGGCATCCGGTTCATTGACGACGTGGTAGATACTCAAGGGCATATTCTCTCTTTTCCGGCAGCATGCCAACAATACAATCTTGGGATGCATCATAGACCTATATGGAAAGCTATTGCAGATCTCTTACACCCTTTCATTCCGATTCCAACATTGGATGTAAGAGACAGGCTTCAAGATTGGCATCTTCAGTCTTCAAGTCCAAGATTATCCTCTCAGCCTTTGCATCTATTGACTTCCATACAGTCGATTGATATTACCTCCTCCATGGATTGCTCATCATGCTAATTTTCTTTGGCATCTGAATAAGTCTTTAGCTTGGTGGAAAGGAAAATTGACATTGAAAATGCCATTGAAGCAGAGACTCTTTCTTTGGAGATGCATTGTTGGTATTTTTCCAGTGGGAGTGAAATTGGCTCAAAGAAGGATTGCCTCTCCTCTTTGTCCAAGATGTCATCATACTACTGAGAGTATTCCGCATTTATTGTGGTTTTGTTCATATTCCAGAGACCTTCTGGACAAGATCTCCTATTTTTTTTCTCTCTCAGATTTCCTACACACAGTTCTACAGGTTTTTCTGGATGTTTGGCAGATTATCAACTTCTTTGTCACAGTATTCTCTTTTCTTCCATTGGATCAGATACTGGGCCGCCTTATGGACCCTCTGGCTACAGCGAAATCATGCATATCTGAATTCACCCCTTCAGCACCCTTATGAGTTCTTTCGAGCCTCATTGCGGCAGTCCTTATATGATGCCTTACATGAGGAAGATTTGGATGTTTCTTGTATTCAGCTTTTCTTCTACTGTTTCTGATGGATAGGGCATAGGCTCTTTTCTCGAGCACTGCCCTGATGTAAAATGGATGTTTCATAATATAATTTCTTCGTTTCACAAAAAAAAAGTGTGTGTGTGTGTGTGTGTGTGTGTGTGAGAGAGAGAGAGAGAGAGAGAGAGAGGTTCTAGCCTAGGGTTTAAGTGATTCTTAAACCCTAGGCTAGAACATAGCCCATAGCAGGCCCTGACGAAGTCGACCAAGCAGCAGCACCCCACGTAAACATACCCTCTGGAGAGAGGGGGGCCAGAATACGCAGCATCCGCAGCCAAATCTGCTGCGCCTGAGGGCAATTTCAAAGGCAATGTCTCTGTGTCTCCATAGGGTGGCCGCATCGGACGCAGGCCGCCGGAAGACCGCTGTAAACAAGCCAGGTGCCAACTGCTGAGCCCCTGTGGGCGACCAGCCACTGGAAAGTCGAGATCCTGCGGGCCTGTCGACTAGCCCAGAGCCGAGCCCAAAAATCCTCCAAGAACTCCTGTGAGAGTCCCTGTAGCCGCCAATGCCCTGCTGCAGCTGGAGAGACCATCCTCCTCACCGTCAAAATATGCCGCCCCAGCCGAACTGTATACTGGAAAAAGGTGATCTCTGTGGCCTCAAGGGATGCATAAGGATCATGCCACTCGTACTCCCCAGGGTCCCACTGTAGCCGGGCCAAGGGGCGCGCTACATATGCCCATATGCGCCAATCCGAGAGCACATCTGTAGGGTCGGGGTCAATATGCCACTTCCGAGAAGCGGCGGCCACTACCCGTATCCTCTGAAAGGTGCACTCTGCAACCAAAGGCGACTCCACCTCCACTCTCTGAAGTCTGCCCTCATCCTGAATCTCATAGTAGAGGCATCTGCCATCCTCAGTGCAAGCTCTGACAGCAATCAGGATCTCCAACTGTGTAAAGGCTCCCATCCACCGTGGGGCCACTAGCTCGAAAGGCGTGAACCACTCCTCTGTGAGTGCCTCCTGAATATCATCCCTCATAATCAACCCCCCTCTGAAGTGACTCAGCCTCTCCACCTGGATCTCCTCTGGGAGACTGCAGAAGGCCTACCAGTCTCCAAAACTACGTGGTGGGCCTGCCGCTAAAGGTCCCCAGGCTAGACGAGGCCGAGAACCCAGCATATGACCCTGCTCTGTGCGAACCGCTGGGCTCCAGATGAGCGGCTGTCTGGCCCGCTCCTCAACACAAGAAGGAGGTCGCTGAGAGAGCCCCGGTCTCAGCAGCTCCCAAGCTCTCAGGATGCTCAAAGCAAATCTGTCCTCCCATCCTCTACTGAGGCCTGTCCTCCTCATCTCTATGAAGATCCAGCGAATCTCTCGTGCCCAAGTGCCCCCTGCTGGGGGAGCCCGAGCCTGCAGTCGCTGCAAGAGAAGCTCTTTCCAAGGCTCAGCGCCGCCTGGAAGCAGTCCCCGAACAATAAGCTTTCCCAATAAGGCTCTACTCTGATCGACTGGATCTATAATGCCCAAGCCTCCCTGAGCCAACGGAAGTGTAATAATTGCCCATGCAACCTTTGCTCGGGCTGGCTGACCGTCCCGCCCAGACCAAAGAAAGTTCCTGATCAGCCTCTGTACCTGGCTCATGCAAGAGCTCGAGAAGATCCAGCGAGACGTAATGTACCACATGGTCGCTAACAGCACCTGATTTGCCACCACCACCCTCCCAGCCAAGGATAGTCGAGCTGTACTCCAATACAAAAGCTTCTTCCAAATGCTCAGAAGAAGCGGGGCAATCTGCTGCTCAGGTGACAAATCTAGTCCAATATGGCATCCCAAATACCACACTGCTGTGCCAGGAGGAATCCATCTAAAACCGGGGTCCGGGCTCCATGCCGGAGTGGGAGCACTACTGATCCAAAAGGCCACTGTCTTGCGCCAATTGATCAATGCTCCCGAAGCTGCACTAAAAACCTGGAGCGACTGCTCTGCCCGAAGAAGATTGGCCTCTTGGCCATGCAAAAATAAGCCCGTGTCGTCTGCAGACTCAACATCGAGCAGGTCCTCCCCCCGGACTGGGAGCTGGAGTCCTCTCAGACCAACCTCCTCTGCCGTCAAATACATGCTCATAGCCTCCGCAAAGAAGAGAAAAAGAAAAGGGGCGAGGGGACACCCCTGACGGACTGATCTGGTCAGCTCAAAACTCGGCCCCCGTTCTCCTGCAATCAACACCTGGCTACGAGTTGTGGAATACAGAGCCGCCACCCCTCCTGATCCATCCTGGCTCAAAGCCCAGGCGAAGCATAGTGCCCTCTAAGAAACCCCAATCAACTCTATCGTATGCCTTCTCAAAATCGAGAAGCATCACGACCAAGTCCTCGCCAAGAAATCTAGCTCGGGCCGTCGCCTCCCAGAAAGTAAAGATGTTGTCAAGGATACTGCGCTCCTTGACGAATCCTGTCTAGGTAGCATGAATCAACTCCCCCAAGAAGGGCTGGATCCTCAAACTCAAGGCCTTTGCTAAGACCTTGTAGACACTATTGAGGATCGTAATAGGCCTCCAATGCCGAATATCATCTGATACTCCCTCCCCCTTGGGGATAAGAAAGATCAAGCCCTCTGAAAAGCTCTGTGGCATCACCCCAATGTCCAAAACATACTGAAAGCCCCTGCGGAGGCCTGGCCCCAAAAGGTCCCAATAGCGCATAAAAAAGGCCA
Organism: Cibotium barometz; assembly: GCF_041138505.1. Classification (NCBI taxonomy): domain Eukaryota; kingdom Viridiplantae; phylum Streptophyta; class Polypodiopsida; order Cyatheales; family Cibotiaceae; genus Cibotium; species Cibotium barometz. The sequence goes on along the minus strand of NC_141057.1, from coordinate 48,007,410 downwards.
GCGTCAGTCCGTCCTCCCCTTGGCAACTATGTCGCGGCAGGACCCTCAAGGCCTCGACAAGCTCAATCTCTGAAAGAGGCGCACCAAGAACTGTACGCATACGATCTGTGACCCTCCTCTGCACATGGGCCCACACAGTCTGTCTGCAAGCATCTCGATCCTCAGTGTGGCTGGCTCCGCTGAAAGCAGGTCTCTATAGAATGCAGTGGCAATGGCTTTGATCTCCCCGGGCTCAGTAGCTACCGATCCATCCGGTCTACCAAGCTGACGGACTCCTGCTCGAGCATGGCGGGATCCAGTGATCTCAAAAAACTCCCCAGTCACTCTATCACCAAGCTGCGTCCACTGAGAGGCCTGACGACGATAGTAAAACTCATGTCTCTGCTCCTCTGCCTCTCTAACCTCCTGGCATGCCTGGCTCAGCTGTGACGCCACCCACTCACATGCAGGCTGCTGCTCCTGAAGGCGCTGTAGCGAAGCAAGGCTGCGTCTCAGCCGATGCTCCCGCTCGCGAATCTCTCCCAGCCATGTCAAAGCTGCAGCGTGCAAAAAAGAGCTAAGCTCGATGAGTCCCTGGGCACACTGGCCTGCTGCATCCTGGTCAGAGCACTGACTATCATGCCAGATCCTCTCAATATCCTCAGCGAGACTGGGATCTGTAAGTACCCTCTCTGGGATCCTCAACTGCAAGCTGGGCTCCCGTGTCCTCTCCTCCAATGTCAAGATAACTGGCGAATGATCTGAAAATGAGGTGCCAGCGAGAATGCCGACGGAGCCCCCTCGCTCCCCTAACCAGTCGCCCACATAAAAGCGATCAATCCGTGATAGATTAGTCCCTCCCTGCCGGCGATCCGACCGAGAGAAACTAAGACTGTCCTAAGAGCGGGAGAAGGCCCCATGCTGCCATGCATCAGTGATCCTCAGTGACATGCAAAACCGGTCCCAAGCTGCAAGCTCCGTGCCGTGCACTGTAACATGACTGCCTCCCACCCTATCGGCCGGGTCCTCAAGCATGTTGAAGTCTCCCCCGACACACCAATGTGCGGCCACTGGCAATGCATCCGTAACCTGGGTCCAGAACTCTGCTCTGGCACTAGCATGATTGGGCGCATAGACGTTGAGCACGCCCAATAGCTCATCATGCATCCTCAGAATGACATACTGTGCTCTACCGGGCACAATGATCCCTCGATCCACAATGGCCTGCCGCCATACATCTGCAATGACCATGCATACTCCTCCCTGTCCACCCAAAGGACCAAACCCTGCAGACCAAAAGGTGTCCCATCTACCAGGCATCACCGAACCATATCTCCGGATCCTGCTCTCACCCAAGTGGTGCTCCTGCATCATCAAAATATCAATGCTGCCACCAACCAGGCATTTCTGAAGCTCCTGCCTCAAGCAACCACGATAGCGTATAAAATGTGCTCCGCCAAGGCCTTGTACATTCCATGAGATGATCCTCATGGATGACCTGCTGAGGTGGATGCTGTCTCAGTCGTACGGCGGGCCTTCGCAAGCGGCTTGGATGGAGAATAGTCCCCATCCGAGCGGCTGCGAATCTGCCCACTCGGTGTACTGCAAGAATCACGGATCAGGCGCCAGTGGCTGTGGCCCATGGCGACTGCCTCCCGCTCTGACAGAGCAACCTCGTGTATACATACATATCTAGGGTCGCGTGCTAAGTCTGCCACTATGCGAACGACCAAATGACGAATCCCTGAGGCATCCACACTCCCGGGATCCAAGAAAAAATGAGCCAACTCCCATAGTCGGCCTATCACATCTATCACCTCCAGATCGCTCACATGATGAGAAAACTCAACTGCCTGAGTCTTCAACGTGCTAAGAGCGAGCTCTAGAGTCCACTCCCGGTCGCAAGGGCCACATAGAGGGAACGAGAAGGCCACCGCTGAATCAAGTGCCTCCTCCCCGCGGGCCGGAGGTATCACTACATGAACTCGGATGGGTGCTAGCTCATGGGGGCCCTCTGCTCCAAAAAGCCGTGTGAAGGCGTAATCAAAAGCCTCCGAGCGCTGTCTAATGCCGAGGCGACTCAGCCGACTGCGGATAGATGATATCCGTGAAGCCCGAATCGGCATGGTAGGTCTCCTCTGTGATGCTCGAGCGAGGTCGGTGCTCAACGCCCTCCGGACTGCAGGTGAACGCCAGGGGACTGCCAGGGCCTCCCGGGAAGGTGAGGAGGGGGGGAGGCGAGGGGGGTGGAGAGGGAGCCGCTGCCGAAACCGGAGCGGGGACGAGAGGAGGCGAAGGTGGAAGCGAGGCGGTGGGAGGGGACGGGGGTGGGGGGGGTGAAGGAGGGGGTGCTGGCATGTCCTGGTCCTCAGTTGTCGCCGCAGGGGTCTCCTCCCCTGGAGGGGAGCAAAGCTGTTCCTCTCACGGGAACCTAGTGAGGCTGAGGCTGTGGCTGCTGCTGCAGCGGTCTCTGAGCGTGCTGCTGCGGCTGTCTCCCTCGGCGACGCCCCTGTCCAGGCTGCCACTCCGAGGTCTCTGTGGCCTGAGCAGGTGTCCCGGAGGCAGCCTGCCGAGCCGCATCTGTGGGCAGGCCATCAGGGGCCTGCTGCTGTGGTGAGGGTCGGGGTCTCCTGCGAGGGCAGGCCTTGGCCAGATGACCGACCTACCTGCAAATGACGCACTGGTTCGGGAGCCGCGAGAACTCCACTCTCTGATCAATCCATCCCCCCCCTATCCTAGGTAGCTGAATGACCTTAGGAAGGGAGGAGATGTCAGACACCAAAACTCTGATCGAAGGTAGCCCAACTGCTCTGGCCACCACTGAAGCTGCTGTGGGGCCAATCTCTAGTACCGAGCCCACCAATGCTCCTAGTCTAGAGAGGAGCGGAAGATACTCCCGGCGGAGTCCAGGGAAGCAAACTGTAACATGGAAAAGGCGCTCTCCCTGCTCAGCCCGCTGCTGGGTCAAAGCCATGCTGCCAAGGTCTGAAGAAAGCCCGAGCACCCCTGATGTCAAGGGGACTCATGGCAAGGACCTTGGCCACGCTCTGGGCGGTCTCGAACTCGATCTGGTAATGTCCAAGGCCCAGTAGCTGTACGTCCAGGATCTTGCCCACATCTGCAAGAAGGCGGGCCTGGAGAAGATCCCGGATCTCCCCTCTGCTGGGGCGAGTGCCGACTATACGGCAGATGGTGGAATGAGCATGGAGGCGTTCCACCTCTGCGGTGAGGCTCGCTTCCTCTTCTGGCGAAAGAGAAAGCCTGATGGGGGTGTCCTCAGGGGCGGGCGAGGGGGCTGCGGATGAGTCCCTCTGAGGCGGGGCGGGAGGAGCCTCCATCAGAGTCTGAAGCTATGGCGAAGGCGAGGCGAAAGCGGAGATCCTCCAAGAACCGAACTGCACACAGAGAGGCGGAAGACGAAGGCCGGAGAAAAAGGAAAAAACCCCCCTGGGGGCGGAAGACAGCAAGGAGGAGGGGGGGGTGAATCGGCGAAGGAGAAGCCCGGGGGGGGGGGGGGGGGGGCGGGAGCTGCGCGCAAGAGGGGAGGGGTGGAGAAAGAGCTGGCGGAGGGGGGGGGACGGGGCGCTGCAGAGTGGAGGTGGGCGCGAAAGAAGGGGGGGGCCGCGAAGGCGAGGAGGGGCGGCGGGCAGTGCAGCGAGGGAGGGGGGCGCAGAAGCAAAGGCAGGCGGGGGGGGCAATAGGAGGGGCGGCGGGCAGTGCAGCGAGGGAGGGGGGCGCAGTAGCGAAGGCAGGCGGGGGGGACAAGGGGAGGCGCGAGGAATGAGGGGGGGCGCGAGGAAAGCGCAGGCAGGTAGGCGGGGGGCGCAGGTGTGCAGGTAGCGCGAGCGGGGAGGGGGGCGGGAGCTTCAGCGAGCAAATCTTGGATGGAAAAACATTTGTTTGAGTGGGCATTTTCCATTCACGCTGCCCTCATGGTCACTGATGAGCATTGCTACTTCCTACACGATAGCAAATGCATCACAACAATAAAAGCTCTGATTGGCTGAAATTTAGGCACGTGTGTACTCACCGATTTCTCTTCAAGTTTATTAAAAAGGTTGAGCCGTTCCTCGATGTCATCAGATGTGAGACCAGCTCTTGAGCATCGAAGTTGCTCAAATACTTCTTCTATTGGGATGTTCTCCTGCGGTTTAGAAGATAAGGATCATGGTAGTCATCCACAAAACTATATATCTATCAACTCTATTATGCATAGTATGGAGTAGATCCTACAACATCCCCACTAAGGTCATCAGTGCCCAGTAGTGGGTGTAGAACTCTATGCTCTCACACACACTCCCCACACACACATTACACTCATGGTAGTCATCAACAAAACTATATATCTATCAAATCCATTATACATACTAAGGAGTAGATCCTACAACATCCCCACTAACATCATCACTGCCCAATATTGGGTGTAGAACTCTATATCAAGATATGCTCTCACACACACGCTCCACACACGCACACCCATAAGATCATACTTACATCACCATTGGCCAAAGCAATAACCATGATGGCAGCAGCTTCCATGACTCAAGAAGGAGGATTCCACATAAAGCCCAAAAACTTGAGAAACTTGTTTTCCTACACGCCACATTCAAGCTGAGTGTAAGCTTTGGAACAACATTTGTTTGAGTGGGCATTTTCCATTCACGCTGCCCTCATGGTCACTGAGCATTGCTGCTTCCTACACGATAGCAAATGCATCACAACAATAAAAGCTCTGATTGGCTGAAATTTAGGCACGTGTGTACTCACCGATTTCTCTTCAAGTTTATTATGGCCAAAAAGGTTGAGCCGTTCCTTGATCTCATCAGATGTGAGACCAGCTCGTGAGCATCAAAGTTGCTCAAATACTTCTTCTATTGGGATGTTCTCCTGCAGCTTAGAAGATAAGGATCATGGTAGTCATCCACAAAACTATATATCTATCAAATCTATTATGCATAGTATGGAGTAGATCCTACGACATCCCCACTAAAGTCATCAGTGCCCAGTAGTGGGTGTAGAACTCTATACCAACATATGCTCTCACACACACTCCCCACACACACATTACACTCATGGTAGTCATCAACAAAACTATATATCTATCAAATCCATTATACAAGGTAAGGAGTAGATCCTACGACATCCCCACTAACATCATCACTGCCCAATATTGGGTGTAGAACTCTATATCAAGATATGCTCTCAGACACACGCTCCACACACGCACGCCCATAAGATCATACTTACATCACCATTCGCCAAAGCAATAACCATGATGGCAGCAGCTTCCATGACCCAAGAAGGAGGATTCCACATAAAGACCAAAAACTTGAGAAACTTGTTTTCCTACACACCACATTCAAGCTGAGTGTAAGCTTTGGAACAACATTTGTTTGAGTGGGCATTTTCCATTCACGCTGCCCTCATGGTCACTGAGCATTGCTGCTTCCTACACGATAGCAAATGCATCACAACAATAAAAGCTCTGATTGGCTGAAATTTAGGCACGTGTGTACTCACCGATTTCTCTTCAAGTTTATTATGGCCAAAAAGGTTGAGCCGTTCCTCGATGTCATCAGATGTGAGACCAGCTCTTGAGCATCGAAGTTGCTCAAATACTTCTTCTATTGGGATGTTCTCCTACGGTTTAGAAGATAAGGATCATGGTAGTCATCCACAAAACTATATATCTATCAACTCTATTATGCATAGTATGGAGTAGATCCTACGACATCCCCACTAAGGTCATCAGTGCCCAGTAGTGGGTGTAGAACTCTATACCAACATATGCTCTCACACACACTCCCCACACACACATTACACTCATGGTAGTCATCAACAAAACTATATATCTATCAAATCCATTATACATAGTAAGGTACGACATCCCCACTAACATCATCACTGCCCAATATTGGGTGTAGAACTCTATATCAAGATATGCTCTCACACACACGCTCCACACACGCACGCCCATAAGAGCATACTTACATCACCATTCGCCAAAGCAACGGCCATGATGGCAGCAGCTTCCATGACCCAAGAAAGAGGATTCCACATAAAGCCCAAAAACTTGAGAAACTTGTTTTCCTACACACCACATTCAAGCTGAGTGTAATGGAACAACATTTGTTTGAGTGGGCATTTTCCATTCACGCTGCCCTCATGGTCCCTGAGAATTGCTGCTTCCTACACGATAGCAAATGCATCACAACAATAAAAGCTCTGATTGGCTGAAATTTAGGCACGTGTGTACTCACCGATTTCTCTTCAAGTTTATTATGGCCAAAAAGGTTGAGCCGTTCCTCGATGACATCAGATGTGAGACCAGCTCTTGAGCATCGAAGTTGCTCAAATACTTCTTCTATTGGGATGTTCTCCTGCAGTTTAGAAGGTAAGGATCATGGTAGTCATCCACAAAACTATATATCTATCAACTCTATTATGCATAGTATGGAGTAGATCCTACGACATCCCCACTAAAGTCATCAGTGCCCAGTAGTGGGTGTAGAACTCTATACCAACATATGCTCTCACACACACTCCCCACACACACATTACACTCATGGTAGTCATCAACAAAACTATATATCTATCAAATCCATTATACATAGTAAGGTACGACATCCCCACTAACATCATCACTGCCTAATATTGGGTGTAGAACTCTATATCAAGATATGCTCTCACACACAGGCTCCACACATGCACGCCCATAAGAGCATACTTACATCACCATTCCCCAAAGCAATGGCCATGATGGCAGCAGCTTCCATGACCCAAGAAAGAGGATTCCACATAAAGCCCAAAAACTTGAGAAACTTGTTTTCCTACACACCACATTCAAGCTGAGTGTAAGCTTTGGAACCACATTTGTTTGAGTGGGCATTTTCCATTCACGCTGCCCTCATGGTCACTGAGCATTGCTGCTTCCTACACGATAGCAAATGCATCACAACAATAAAAGCTCTGATTGGCTGAAATTTAGGCACGTGTGTACTCACCGATTTCACTTCAAGTTTATTATGGCCAAAAAGGTTGAGCCGTTCCTCGATGTCATCATATGTGAGACCAGCTCTTGAGCATCGAAGTTGCTCAAATACTTCTTCTATTACCTGTTCTTGCAACTCACCCCATGGAAGAAGACATTCTTTGATGCAAAGTCCATCCTTTTGACCAGTGTTTTTTTAAAGACAATGTTTTAGAAAATTTCGGCAATAAAATGGAGTTTGGGAAAATCTTTCGGTGATTTCGCCAAAAAATATTTAAAATTAAGAAGATAGAAACTAATTGCCAAAATTTCTATAAACACTAGGGAAAATACCTGATGTGTATATTACTTTTAGGAATTTTTTTAGAGTTTTTCAGCACATGTAAAGTATTTCTAAAAATCAGAGACTCTAAGTTGGGTGGGGCCACATCGGGGGCAAGGTCAATTAAGCTATAGATCTTTATGGGGGTTCTTTGAAAAAAGAAACATTGCTTTTGACATAGCCACTGCAATGACAGCTCTCATACGTGGTGCTCTCTTGGCAATGGAACTAAATGTCTCCTCATAGCATATTCTTAGCAACTAGCCTTGCCTTCTACCTTTCAATGCTCCCTTCAGCCTTATGCTTCACTTTGTAGTAGACACATTTGCATATCTAATACCCTCTTTGCCCTCATGTAGTAGTGGCACTAACTCCCATGTTTCATTTACACCAAGGTAGCCATCTCCTCAACCATTACATTCTTACCAACAACATTCCCAAAAGATGTGGTCTCTACATCCTGTACTCTTTTGCCATATATGCTCTATCATGAGCAACATATCTATAATACTTGTCAATCTCTGCATGGGATTTCTATTTCTAATCAACCTGCATGGTCTTTGATCACTATGAGGCACTTTTGTAGCCTCATTAGCTTTCTTCAAACCTGTTGTTCTAATAGCGAGAATCTCAAACTCCTCATCAGGGCTATTATATTTAGAGCCATCTAAATCTACATCAACATGTGAATACCTTGAAGATACACGAGGCATACATAGGGGCTCATCTACCTTCTCTTTACCTTTTTGTGATACACGTGATGTACACAACGGAGTGACTCTAGCACACAATCAGCCACTCCATGGTCTATCAAAAGACCCATGACTAAGTGGCCCTCTTGGTCCACTCAATGTCTATGATTGCTGACCTATTTCTACACAATCAAACAATAAAGGAGTATCGCGATGTTTTTGCTTGGAGTTATAAAGACCTCAAAGGAGTTGATCCAAGCATATGTCAGCATACAATTCCATTGCGAGAGGATGCAAAGCCTTCCAAGCAACGTCCTTATACTTACAATGAGAATTTTGTACGGAAGATAAAGCAACGTCCTTATACTTAAAAGGGTGACACGGCTGGTCTCTTGCCAATAAACTTCTCTTTTAGCATAACACCATATATAGCTATTGTGGGGGTCTTCTTCATAATGTAAATAGCAATTGAAACTACTTCAGCCTTGTAATGATGAGATAAATTCCTCTCAGACACAATGCACAATCTCTATAATATTGTTGTTTTTCCTCCTAGCAACACCATTGTATTGTTGAGTGTATCTACATGTAAATTGCCTCTTAATTTCATTTTTATGTATGTAATTATTGAATTCATTGGAGAAGTACTTTTCCCATCCATCCATCCTTGGATGCCTTATCTGTAAACCCATTTCCTTGTCAACAATAGACTTGAAATACTTGAAGTGATTGAATACCTCACTTTTCTCCTTCATACAGTAAACTCATAATTTCCTAGTGTGATCAATAACATCAATAAAGGAGACCTAATATTTGTATCCACACGTAGATGCAATCTTTGTTGGCCCCCATACATCTAAGTGGATAACCTTAAATGGCTTATTATATACATGTTCATGTGGAAATACATTCTTTGTTTGCTTTCCAAATTGGCATGCTTTATATACCATATGCATTTCATCAACTTTGAATTTAGGCAAACCTTTCACAATCTCTTTGGATTACATAGACCTCAATCCCTACTCATTCACATGACTAGTGTACTTATGCCAAATGTTCACATCAGCCAAAACTTCTACACTTTTTGCAAACATAGTAGCTTTAACCTCATGCATGTTCACATTCAATGTAACATTCTACACCACTCAATTTCCCTTTTTGCAACCACTTTGCAATAATCCTTATACTCTTCTACATAATAGCCATCACGATTGAATTGTACCTACAAACCCTAGTCCAATCATTCCAACAAAAACCAAGTTCTTTGGTATATTTGGCACATGGAGTAGATCGGCCAAGTATTTCATTTTGCCATCCCATGATATATTTGGCACATGAAGTAGATCGGCCAAGTATTTCATTTTGCCATTCCGCATGGACAATGACATTTAACCAATGTGGGCAATGGGATGAGCCGTTTCGTCACCTTTTTCAACATAACATGGATTTCAAGATCTTTATGCTCTCTAAACCGCTCTCCATGAGATGTCATGTGGTTAGAAGCACTTGAAACTACAAACCATATATCATCCTTGTTGGATATATCTGTAGTCATCGTTCTCATCATTTGCTACATAACAAACAATTGCTCACCTAGTATCATTACCTTGTTTGCTAGAAGATGCATAGTTATTTTGCTACCATCTTTCTTGATTTCAATTATCACTCTTCTTCTTGGGCCATTCTCTAGAGATACATCCTCTTTCACCACAATTCTAACATTCAATGTTGTTGTTGTATTTTGAATCCTATCTTGAATTTCTACCATGGCCTCTTTGGCTGCCCTTGCCTCAAGATTGGCCTCTTCCACCTAAATGTGCCTGTTGTTACTACAAAATATTTTGTCCTTAATTTTGCCTAAATCTGCCACCACCTTCGCACAACCTCTACCTATGATAGAATGGGAGTAAATGGCTTGTTCAAAATTGTTCTTACTTTGTAAAGACAATGTGTCAAGACCATGCTCTTCTCTTCCAGAATAAGCACAGAAATCATATCTATAAAACAAGAAATGTTCTTCCTTGTGTTGATGGAGGTCCTAAACTATTTGTAGGAATAATGAATCATCAAGATCCTCCAAACAAGCACCAATTAGATTATTATCATCAATTGTTACATTAATAGACCCAAGAGCTTGCAAATTGCTCTTGATCTTTAAGGAGTAGTCATCAATAACCATGTTATAATACTTGATGGTATTCAAATTTGACTTTAATTGCAACTTCCTAGCTTTTGCGTTTATCTCAAACATCCTGACTATGTTCTTCCAAGGTGTTGCAAGAGAGTTCGTGTAATAGCATAGCCATAGCCATAACCTCTACATGACATTAGAGAAAAGAATAGGACGTATCACCTCCCAATAGATTATGAACTGTAGCCTTTGGCTATTCACAGACACCCAAATTCCCCCGAACTACTCTAGCTCATCACATTCCTAATCTTGTCTTGGCATTCCTCCTCCTTTTTGGAAGAATTCTTGTCTTCAAAAAAAGGTAAGAAAAATGGAGGCTTGAGAGTGTTAATAGCCTCCCAAAGGTAGAACCTTCTTACAACCTATCTTTCCACTTGAGTAGACACTGTTGAGTTTGCTTCACTTGAACATCCAAGATGCATTGTGGCTTGTGTGGCACAACTAAAGGTTCTAGATATTTTATAAGAGCATTCACATCAACCATGTTGTCACTCTCACTTAGTCGTTTCCTCAAATGACCACCTTTGAATGCTCAAGTAAGACTAACTTGTAGGCAACTTTGCCTACTATTTTAGGTAGTGGGAATTGATCGCAATGCCAAGGAGAAAGCTTTGACACTTTGCCTACCATTTTAGGTATTGGGAATGGATCAAAATACCAAGGAGAAGGCTTTGGCACTTTGGCCAACTTAAAAATCTCTAACATGTGGAAAACTTTTGAAAGAAAAATACTTGATCATACCACTTGTCTAGCATAGGATCTAGCCAATCATTCGTGTGAATAAAAGCATTAACCTTGTACTATTTTTGTAAACCAAAATCCCCATTCAACATATCTTTCCACATAACCACCTCCCTTGATTATGCTGGGACTAAAGACAACCATACACTTATGAATATTTAGATAGTTCAACAATCATACATCAAGTGGTCATTCACTCATGGTGTACATCTTCGAGCATATGATGTAGTCCTCACTCAAATATAGTCATATCGTATCCTTCAACAACTATAAGAAAAACATCAAACGACCATCAATCTTAAGACAATCCCAAATGTGTTATTACTTATGTGCTTTGATCAAAAGTAATTCAAAAATCTTGAAGACATATTGCGTTACTTATAGAGAAATGTGCACTTACTTCTCTACTATATTTGTAGAGCCTTGCCCTTAGAAAACATGAGAGTAGCTTCTCCAACTCTCGAGAAGTAATTTTTGATCCATGTGATTCAATGCAGTTGCCCTCTCTTAACTCAAAGGTAGTGGATCAACACACATGTGAAGCATATCTCCCCAACACCAAGAATATACATACATCCAATACGGATCATGTATGTTGTTGTGTGTTTTTTGGATATAGGAAAAAACTCCACAAAGAAGAAAGGAAATTTCTTGGTTTGGCAAGTTGGATTACCCATTTTGGCATAGTTGCTTTTTTTGGAACATTCCAATTTCAATAAACAAAAATTTCGAGTTTAAGCATAGTTTTCAATTTTGGACATTTCCAATTCTTGTATGCAACTTTTCATTTTTAGAAATGCTTTTATTTTTGGAAAATCATCTACAAACTTAGCATTTGTTGATCTCTACTTTAGTATGACAATCACATCTATGAAAGCACCACTTGGCCCACATACAAGATCTCTACTTTAGTATGGCAATCACATCTATGAAAGCACCACTTGGCCCACACGTGGCCTTGGATCTTCATGCACACTCCCACACCACAAAATGCTAGCTTTCCATACAAACTCATGTAGAGATTTCCATGCAACTCAAAGCCCACTTGTTGGCAACTTTGTATTTCATGCACTAGCCACTTATCTCCTCATGCGTACTTTCTTTTTTTGCTCATGCACCCTCTCACATCTATAAAAAAGCTCATTGTAACCATTTTTAAATGTTAAAAGATTGCCAATGAGAGTTGTTTTGCTACCAAATTTTATATCGATTTAGCATGTGCTAGTTTTAATGGATGAGAGTGTTAAGCCCTGGTGGCACTATTTTTTGCAAGTGTTCTCTTGTGTTTTGTTGTGTATAGGCCTATGAGGCCATATGTGTGTGTCTCTTTGCTTGTGTGAGGAATTTATGAGTGTTGTAGATACCATCATACATTTCTCTCTTTTCTCTCTTTTTCTGATTTATTGTTACTAATCTATCTGCTAGCCTCTAAATAGGACTCCTCTCCTTTGTGTGTGTGTGTGTGTGTGTGTGTTAATTGCTTTTTAATGCTCCAACACTTGCTAGTGGTGCACCTTCCTGCTTTTCCTTGAGTGGTGTCCAAGTTGTAGGGACCATTGTGATAGAGGCATAGCATTTTCTTTTGCTCTCTATACTGGCTTATCACGAATGATAAACTGAAGGGAACTTCAAGCTTGAACATCTTCACCAAGCTACAAGCAAAGGTTGACCCCATCTTGATAAGAAAGGAAGTGATGGATGCAAATAGTACCATGCTCGCTAACAAAAATTTAAAAAAAAAGAAAGTCATCGGTGTACGACCGTAGATCTAATCACCATACAAGCCGTGAGCAAAGATTTGGGTGACCCCTCTTTGTCACAATCTAATCATAACCACTTGGGGGCTAATAGTAACTCCGTTGTTATATACATATATATGTTTGTGTGTGTGTGTGTGTGTGTTTAGATGTGTGTATGATATATCTATCTATATATTTAAAAGTGACCACAACTTATCACCCATCTCCGCACATTAAAATTTAATCAAAATTAATTAAATTATGTCGATGTTTGTATTTATATTTTTAAATACATGTATATATGTATAAGTATATGTGTCTATGTATAGGTTTATGTATCTAAAACATAATATTGTATATACTATATATTTACATATGTGTATGTGTGCGTGAGAGAGAGAGAGAGAGAGTGCTTCTATGTGTGGGAGAGTGTAAGAAGAGAGAGGGAGTGTGTGCATGTGTGCATGTGTGTGTGTGTGTGTGTGTGTGTGTGTGTATTATTATCTATACAGGATAGAGAGAGTATATGCGTACATCTGCATCTGTGTAGAATGTGCTTGAGACAGAGAGAGTGAGATGGGGTAGACCTGGAGAGAGAGAGAGAGAGAGAGAGAGAGAGAGAGAGAGAGAGAGAGAGAGAGAGAGAGAGAGAGAGAGAGAGAGAGAGAGATGTAATGAGGGGGGTGAAA